>NW_008629015.1:0-15930 GCF_000691845.1 Merops nubicus
ATATATATATATATATAAAAGATTGTTTTGTTTTAATGAAAAAAAAAAAAACTGGGCCTAGAGGGGTGTCTGCCTCCCTGCAAGTGGGAGCAGAGGACAGAGTGCTGCTGGTGGAGCCCTGCTGCAGAGTATTTGGTTTGAAAGGACAGTCTAACAGGTCTGGTGGATTTTTGTGAGTGATTCTGGGCTTTAAAACAGAGTACCCACCTTGTGTTTATCTTGAATGCACAGTTCAGCTGAGAATGAATGGCCATAACAAGCTATAAAGCAGCATGAGCAAGCTGTCTGAGTAGTGTATGCTGAATTTCCTAAGCAAGTGGAGTAGAAAGTGTTAGAGCTATATGAGAACTGACCTGGAAATATGTTAAATCTAGTATGCGAAGATGAGTGGGGAAATAAGAGAGAAATTTCATACTTCACTGGGGAAAAAAAAAGTGCTCTAATTACCCATGTTGTTTAGAGGAAACAAAAGAGTTAGGTCTCTAAAATTTCACAGCTAACGCTGCTGCAAAAAAACCCTACAGCTGCAATTTAAGGTGTTGAAGGACCCTAAGGCCAGGCCCTGGGATACTCTGTGTGAAGGGAGGGATAAATACTCCAGGTCTGGTTCAGTGACTGCTGAAAGTTTTAGTGCTGACAGTTGTCTGTTTTGATGCATTTCCAGAGCCCAGCTCTGCTGCTAAAGGACAACTTGTGCAGCTCATGTGTTCTTCTGAGCATAATTTGGCCTCGCTGCCTGGTGCTGATTCAGAGCTATCAGGTGATCCTCCCACTTGTGCTACCCTGGGAGCTAAAATGTATCTGTTAGGGCATAGGGGAAGGAGAGTCATTAGCAGTGCCAGCAGTGCTCCTCATGGGCATGCCTATACAAGAGCAGTACATGGTTATCCACACAGAGAGCTTCCCTGCAGGGGTAGAAAAGTACTGTGGAAGCCTCTGTATGGTTGCTGAAAGCAACATTTTTCAGCACTCTGTGAAGACATAATACCTTCTCTGGGTCTCTCCTAGAAAAATGTCTCCAGCCATCACTATATGGGTGATGCATCTCCTCCTCCTCTCTCTCCATCACAGAGCTGTTTGGCTTTTTAGAGCAGAGATTGCACTTCATGTCAGATTGATGGAAAGCTGAGCTGTTTATCAGAGAAGCTAATTCTTGAGGTTTTATTCTGCCCTGTGTGATTCAGTAAACTTGAGAGTGTAGAAGTCAACTAGGCTTTTGCTAGAGAAAGAATCCATAGTGTTAGCTCTGTATGTTGGGGCTGGTTTGTTTCTCCATTGATCTTTATTGTGTAAATCTTTTGTGAAACATATGTAAGTCTCTGAGTGTGCAGGAGTGTCTGTGTGTGCTTCATGCAAGATTCAAGGTAGTCTCTTTAGCCCTTTTAGGGTGCTTTGGACATTTGGATCCATTTAAGCTGGTCAAGAATGTATTATTTGTCATTTGGATCAACTGTCCTCTGTGAAAATTCACCTCAGTAGCTGACAAGTTCACCAGAGTCAATATATATCCCAGCTTTCTATCTTTTTTCCCCTGAAAAATAAACACCTATTGACAGATAAATGCTTTCTTTTTAAAACTTCAAAGACCTCATCTGCTTAAACTCACTTTTTTTTTTAAATTTTGCTTCATGATGCTAGAAGTCAGGAAGGCAGAAGAGTTTTATGTTGATGATCTGTCTTGCAAAGTTTAAAATGAGCCTAAACTGCTTGGAGTTATGTTTAAATGTACATGGACACCTATGGGTTTGTGTGCATAAATATTTTCAGTAGGATTTCCTAATAGTGTTTTGAGGGGAGAAAATCTTTTAAAATTTGGAAGTGGCCTGTGACATTGGGTTGGTTATTGGAAGCTTGTGTAATACTTAGGATTTTTTGCATTGTTTTTCTAACAGCAGCTTTCTGATTTAAAAAAAAAAAAAAAAAAAAAAAAAAAAAAGACAAAACTAACCATAAAGTTAACTTCAACTCAATTTGCACACAGAAATTGAGGCTTTCCCCACAGATCCCCAAATATATGTTCACGTACTTTCTCTGTCCTTACTCTCAATTGTATTAGTCTGGATATACCAATTGCCAGGAAGCTATGGGAACCCATTTCTAATTCTGACAGGCAGCAGTGGAGAATTAGCATAGGGACTTTCATTATGGGAAACAAGAGGCATTGAGGATCTGGATCCAAAATCAGACATTTCAGTGAACCTGTATCACGACTGTAAACCCCCTGAGATTTATTATTGTTTAGTGAACAGATTGCTCTCCCAGTTTTTCTCTCAGTAGTTTTGGCCTGTAATTCCATCTAACACAATAAAATAAGAAAGCTGGAGTCAGGCGGGTGGTTTTAAGTGAGGCACTCCGAGATGTGGGAAGAGCTGCAGGAGCTGATAGTTGGGCAACGTGTTCCCTAGGGCAGCCACAGCCATGAGTGCCTGCCCTGGGTGGAAGCTGAGTACAGGCATCCATGACTGAGATAAGTGGAGTCTTCAAGTCCTTGGCACCTCTACCAGCAAGATGATGTAGTCTGACAGAATAAGGGCTGCCTTTGGGAGTCTGGGGACCTGCAGTTCTGCTTCCAATTTCTCTCTGTTTGCAGACAATTCCTGTGGTCTTTGTTCCCCTGTCTCCAGTTGTAAAGTGAGGAAAATATTATTAGCCTTTCTGATAGGGATGGAAGATAAATTCATTAATATTTGTGAAGCATCAGATACTGTAGTCATGAGTGCCACAGAGAAACCCATGAGGAAATGAATAATTAGGTATTCAGAACAGGGTATGGATGTTATGTAGTAAATAAGGTGAGACTACACATTGAGTGATGAGGATAAAAAGAAATATTGAATAGCTAATTCAGTCCCAGAGCACCATCCAGCTTGTGCACTGATTGAAGGAAGCGTCACATGGAAACTTCCCATGCAATTGCATTATTAAAGATTGTATTGTAACGTGTGCACACCAGGGATCTGTATTAAGGTCACCTGTACAGCATTAAATGTGATGTTTTCCTAGTATTTGATAGTTTATTTTGCAGGTAAACTTCATTTTAATGCATCTTTTCAGTTTCTAAAATAATACTTCATTTGTAATATATTTTGGGAAGAAAAACTTCATATCAGGGAAAAAAAGGTGTTGCCTTGTAACAGTACTGAAAACTGATTTTTATATGTACTGAGGTGAAAATTACCTCAACACATGCTTTTCTAGTAACAGGGACAAGGCTAATCTGACAAAGCACAAGTGTATTTAAACACATGAGAGGTAAATAACCTGCTGGTAACTGCAGCTTTGAACTTAACACCAAAGGAATTTAATTATGGTAATCTGAGTGTCAAAAGCTGACACTAGGCAAAGGACCTACTACACTAGAGGAAAATTACTTGTGCCTGAATAACACAAAGAAAGAAAAAGCAGGGTATATACTGTTTCTTGGATATGGTAGTTAATTGTAGTGCTGCCAGACCCTGTTCTTATTCTTATTTGTACACCAGCTACAGAGGGGTAAACTCCTCTTGCCACAGATAACACTCATTCCCTTAAAAAGTTTAACAGCAGTGCATCTTACATTTGGAATGGGTTGTATAACTAGAAAAATAGTACATGGATAGATGATTGATTTAATTTACTTGATATTTGTTGAACAATATGTTTGTTGGAAAGTACTTGGTCACATATAGCAGCAAACAGTATTTGTTAAATAAATTTGACAAATGCTGGTGGAATGTGTCAAATATTTGATAAATGTAGCTTGGCAGGCCCCTCATTCTCTGTTGCTTTTAAAAGCCTTTTAATTTTCTTGACGTGATGCCGTTTTCTTTATGCTTCTTCCAGTAAGTACACTTATGGGTTTCCTGATCCTAATGTTGCTCCCTCACCTTTACCATAATATCTTCTGGACCTGTTTCTTCTGCCCCACCCATACCTGACCTTGCTGTAGTCTTTTCTCATTTTCTTTCTTGTCATGTTTGCTCTCTTCTCTTGTACTTTTATATTCTTCCTTTCTGCATGTTTCAAATTCTCCTTCCCTCTGTAAAACTCTTAACTCTCATGCATATGTCTTGGAAACATGCCATTTGTCAGCTCACGCCCTAATGTGATGGGACCAGCTCCTGTTTTATCTCCTCCCCCTTTTTACCTGTGTCTTACTGTTCCCATACGTGCTTGGTGCTCCTTGCTTTTGTGCCTGCACAGTAGGGAGCTTCCTCAAGCCACAGTGCCAGCCTTGTTTAAACCCCACCAGTCTCCTTACTCTTTGTAGGAGCATTGGCAGCTAATCATAAAATCCTGACAAGTGGTAAACCCCTGAGTGCTCTCTGCTTGGTAGCTTGAGAAATCTCTGAACAGCAGCAGAAGTCCTGGAGCTTCTGTGCTAGAAATGCTAGGAATCAGAGTGCTTTGTTTTCATGCCAGGATGAAGGTAGAAACATGGAAGGGTTTTTGTTGTTGGTTTGGTTTTAACTGGCAAACTTAAACTCCACAGATATTGAGAGCAATTGTCCAGGAAAGATGTGTAATTGTGTAATTTGCTACACGGGTCTTCAATCTGTGTTGCTAATAGCTTGCCCTTTCCCTTAAGTCTGTGTTTAAAAGGTAGTCTTCAACTCTTGTGCATCACTCTATCTTTTACAGGTAATTAGCGAATGCTTTTATTTTTCACAGAGGTGAGGAAAGAGGGCAAAGCCAGGGCGACTGAGCTGAGTAAATTCTCCCCCTGAGCCCAGGGCAGAGCTGAAGCTGAGCTGCTGTAACTCCCTCTGCTGTGGGGTCAGCGTTTTGCTCATGGCTTTGTTTTCTTCACAGGGATGAGGCACTTCCATGGGTCAGGTGCACCTCTAGGATTTATCCTTAATGCTCACAGCTCTTCAACTCCTGCAACTGCCAGCGTTGGGTGGAAGAATAGAGTGCTTTGCTGTTGTCTTCTTCCTGGAAAACAGCAGCTGTAGAGATCTGGGAGAGTGGAAAACCTGTCAGTGCATCCCCTTAGCAGCTTTGTGAAAGAACAAGGGTGGGTTTTTTTTTTGAGAACTGACAAAAATTTCTAGACAGGGAAATTTAATTTATTTTTTAATTCTTTACCTGAGTCTGAGTCCAGTACAGTACTGGGCAAGCAACAGGCACTCGACCAGTCATATCAGTAATTGCCCTTTGCAGTGAACAGGGATTTTTTCAGTTTATTTTCTTTCATTATTTAGTTACTGTAGTTATTCTCCTGAGCTGGTGCATCCTTGTAGCTTAAGAAAAAGTGAATAATAAGGAAGAAAATACTTTTTTTGCCTCGAGACAAATTGATCAGCTTGCTGCCCACTGACTGACTCAAGTTTTAGCTACAGCTAAAAGAAAAGCTTATTATTTTAGTTTGATTTTTTAATTGCATCGCAGTAATATGGTAAATGCTTTTTTATTTTATCTATCCTCTTTTTTTCCTCCTCCCTTTACTAGACTGAAAATTTTCCATAGAATAGGTAGGAAAATAGATAATATTTAGCTTTCTTACTTTAATATTTTTTTACTGTGTGGATCAATCAAGTGTTGATTTTGCACATTTAGTTATGAACTAACTAACTATGTAGAAAACTATGTAGAAAAGTTAACACAAGTTAACACTAAGTAAAATGGAAAATATGTATTTTGCGTTGACTTAAAACTTGATGCCTACTTGAAGCAAGCTACTTGTATATGGTATTAAATAATGCTGGAAGAAAAATTACAGATCTTGAAATTAGCAGAAATATGTATAAGATAAACATTTTTTTTTTTAAATAATATCTCTCCTCAAAAAAAAAAAAAAAGAAAAAACAGAATAAGGATATGTTTTTATTTGTGGGTGAAACTAAATCTTTCTAGGAAGTTGAACCTGAAAAGAGCACACAGAATGGACTCTGAAACTGGCAGTTATCTGTATATATTTATAAATCTGTCATCTATGGGTGTGATTAAGGTCCATAACATTTTGCAGAAGTGCCTATTATGCACCTGTTATGAATATCCTGTTTATAGTGCTAATTCCTCACATGCTGCTTAGGTCTTTAACACTAATATATCTGAAATCAGTGTTTCATGTTGAAACATTTCAAATAACACCTAGTATGAGCTGCTCGACATGGTCTCTATACACAAAAGCACTCAGGTCATGAGTTCCTGGAGCAATGTATTTTTTAAAAAATATTAACATTTTCTTTCAGTTCTGAAATCAATCTGCTGATTAATCTTTGTTAATAACCAAGAAAATCTCTGGACTACCTAGTTAAGTTTTATTTTTGAAACTTTCATTACAATAAAGCACACAGGCTGGGCTAATGTGCCCAACTTTACATGCTGTAACGCCAATGTTTTAGGTGTTTGGCTACTGCAGGGAATTCTATAACCTTGTCAAGAGACATCAAGCTTCCCTAAGCAACACATTGGGAGAGCTAGATGTCTCAGAAATAGGACTGACAAAACCCACTAATCTCCATCTGGATTGAGCATTAGTCTCAGGATCAGCCAGTTATCACCAAGCAACCTTTAAAAGAAAAATGAAAACTTAATAGTGCAAAAGTCACTGCTTTCGAGAAAGAAAAGCAACAATAGATACCCCCAAACACAGAGGCTGAAAGGCACGTGGGGTCCTTTGTTTTGTACTTGAAGACAAGATCACTCATCAGTGTGGGTGAGGAAGGGGAAAGTTCAGAGTTGTGATGAGCCTTGGGGTCTTCAGTTTGTCCTGCTCTCTTAAGAGACTCTTAATCTTTAGATTGTAAATTATTCTCTATCATTGTAATTTCCTAACAGTATCTTCAGATTCTGTGGTTCAGAGAAGAGCTCTTCTCTCTCAAAGTGCTCCTTATTTCAATCATTCACCACCTATAGACATTGTTGTAGGTCACAAAGGTGAGATGTTTCCCAAGATGTTTTTTTCCAAGATGTTTGGGTCCAGGGACCCCAAGGGAAGTGTCTAGTCCCCTTGTTACTCACAAAGACTCTGTAATGATCTCTCAAAAAGACTTCTTATCAGTGATTCTAAAATTAGTTATGGGTAGCGGATTTTAGATAACTTCAATTATGCTCATTGTCCAGCATGTGAAGTGGAAGTGGATGAATAACACTGGGATTCACCACCTTGGTGAGTGACTGCTTTTTTAAATGGAAGAAGGAAATTGCAGATGCATCTCCAAAACCCTGATTGGAAGTGCTTCAGCAATTGATTGAGTTAGAAAGAAAGGTGTTGCCTGCGTGCCATACTACTTCTTTCTCCTTCCTCTATCCTTTTCTGGGGGAAGGTGGCAGTTTGCACTGTGAACTTGCAAAATCAATCTCATAGTGTTGCCAAGACTATGTGTGCTAGACTGAGTCCCTCCATCCACCATCTGCTTCTCCTGTTGATTGACTCCTGTGTGGTGCAAGCATGAACAAGATGCTGAGGCACTCAGCCTTGTCAAAAGTGGGATTGTCCTTTGTATGAACAAATACAAGTCTTATGTGTCTGGGGAACCCTGATGTGGAAAAGGACTGCACCTCTAAAGTTAATGACAGCTAGGCAAGTGGTCTGAGGATCTCAGTTCTGGACTTGTAAATCCCACTTTAATCCAACTTCTAAATATAGATTTTATTTTTATTTTTTTTTTGGTGGATTTGGGCTTAAGTGATTTCTAGCAGTAAGGATGGTTAAAAACTGAAATAGATTTTGTATAACAAGGTTGTATAATTTTAATTGTCAGTTCTTTCTTAGCTTGTGTTAGACACCTGTCAGGACTGATTCATAATGCAGAGGACCCCATCTTGGAGTAGTGGGTGATTGGATGGTAGCTTGAGGATCCTTCTGTGCTGGTCTGCAAGGTGATGGTGTTTTTTTTTTTTTTTTTTTTTTTTTTTTTTTTTTTTTGTGTTTTTTTTTTTTTTAATACAAAATGAAGGTTGAAAATCAAGAAAGTCTGCTGAGCATTGCTGTTCACTGTCTCTCAAATTTTGAAATCAGAAAACAATTCTTCAAAAGTGTCATAAAATACATATGAAGATTCTGTTTCACTGTTTACTGCAGGAGACATGTCCCATCCTGATTTATATGCTATGAAGTTATGCTAAGGCATATTCCATATTCTGGAGCAAAGCCACTGAGACCAGTTAGGTCCTCTGGATTAATGCTAGTGCAACTGAGAGTGGAATCTGGCTCAGTAACTTCTCTGGGACAGCATAAATATGAATTTGGACAACTTTTGTTCATACAAGTGTAGCTGATTCCAATATTTAAATGCACATGTAGCCAATTATGAAAATACTCTGTTAGAGCACCAAGTATAAGTTTTTGCCACAGAATGAACAAAAACTACCCTAACTGCACCCATCATCAGGAGAAAACTCTCAGTAGGTTTGGTTTCTCTTCTTCCTGCAATATATAGTCTTAACTAAGTGTTACTGACTTAATTTCAGTTGTCTCCCTCAACAAGCTTACTTATAATTCTATGAAAGAAAAAATCATATTTAACAGCCAGCTTTGTACCACAGGTTCTTTAGAGTAAGAATGAAAATACAAAATTTTGAGCTACCTGGTCTAGAATACAGTTGAAAGGCAAACTGCTGCTACTGGTCTAGTCAGGATTAAGTAGGTTAAAAATCTTAGAAACAAAGCTTAAAACACCACCTTCCCATGTCTCTCTTCTTCCCAGGTTTAACTTTACCCCAACTTTTTTTCTACTTCCCCCATCCCGAGTAGCACAGGTCGATGGGGAATCAGGGTTGTGGTCAGGTCATTACATGGTGTCTCTGCTGCTCTTTCCTCCTCAGGGGGAGTACTCCTCACACACGTACTCTGCTCCGTTGCTGGGTCCCTCCCCCAGGAGACTTCCGCAAATTTCTCCAGTGTGAGTCCTTCCCACGGGCTACAGTTCTTCATTAATTGCTCTAGCATAGGTAACTTCCATGGGGTGTAGTCTTTCAGCAGCAGACTGTTTCAGTGTGTGTTCCCTGCAGGGTCACAGGTCCTGCCAGCAAACCTGCTCCATTCTAGGCTTCTCTGTCTCCATGGGTTCACAGGCTCTGCCAGGAGCCTGCTCCAGCATGGGCTTTCCATGGGGTCACAGTCTCTTCCAGGCATCCACCTGCTCCATTGGCTACAAGTGGATGTCTGCTCCACAGTTAATTTCCATAGGCTGCAGGGTGACAGCCTGCCTCACCATGGTCTTTACCACAGGTGTCCAGGGACTCTCAGCTCTGGTGCCTAAAGCACTTGCTCCCCCTCCCTCTTCACTGACCTAGGAGCCTGCAGAAGTTCTTTGTCTCACATATTCTCACTCCTCTCTCTGACTTCAACTCCTGTTCCCCCTTCTCTGTCACGGAGGTGCTACCACTGCGGAAGATGGGTTCAAACTTGGCCAGGGGCAGGTCTTGGAGCTGACTGGCATTGGCTTTATCAGACATTAGGGAAGGTTCTAGCAGCTTCTCATGGAAGCCACCCCTGTAGTCTCCCCACTACCAAAACCTTGCCACACAAAACCAACACATTCTCTTCACCCAGCATCATCTTATATCTTCTCCTCACATGTTCCTGAGATATCCAGCCTTCTTGCGTTGTTCCTTTTTTAAAAACAGCTTGATATTAAATTACTGTTTGCCTGAGAAGCTATTTGCTGAATTCCTTCCAAAGTTTAATTTAACAAATAGTGATGCTATGATGGCAAATCCGTCATGGAGAGAGCAGAAAAGGGGACTTTTACAAGATGCAATACTAGCTGAGCACTCCTAGCAGAGATTAAAGAAAGCTCTGTTTAGACTTTGAAGATTTTTTTTTTTTTCAGTTGCAATGAAATTCCTTGGAGCAGTGTACTCCCTCTTTCCACAGCATTGCATTATTTTTTGAATGGACAAGGTCATGCTCTAACTAGATGGGTTTCACTTATGGCATATCATGCTTGAACACACCAGAAGCCAACTGATGGAACTGCAAAATTTTGCATGCAAACCTTAAAGGCATAAGATTGCCTCCTAAATGTTGTTTCTGTGATGCACAAGTTCATTTTCCAGCTAGTCTTTCTGTCCCACCTCCACCACTGCCCTAGTTTTTAATCTGTCCTAATGCTGACTGCAAATGCTGGTGTGCTCCTTTCAGGACACTTCATGTTCTACCTTGTCCTTGCTGGAGAACAGTTGTAAGTAAAGTTGTGTATGATGCCTTCCTTCCCAAGCACAATTGTATCCACTTCCCAGGACTGTAAATTATCTCTCTTACCTGATTACAATGATCATGCTGGAAACGATGTGGTGTTTTTCATAGAAAAACTAACAGAAGCCTGAGAAGTTGGAGTAGAGGAATAGGTTTATCGGTCAGGTCATTCAAAGAGTCTCTTGACCAATGCAAGACAGTCCTCTTTTTATTTTCTTGTACTTGGTTTCATCCAATTTCAGCAGCCCCCAAAAGATGAGACCTCTGCCATTACTGTTGGGAGACCATAACAGGTTAATGCATCTCACATCGAGGAAGTTTTTCATGATGTTCAGTGTAAATTATTTCACAGATGAAATATACCTTGCTGTCAGGGAGCAGCCTAAATTTTCACTTTCTTAATTTCATCCCATTACTCCTCGTTATATCCCTTGTACCAATCTAAATAATTCATCTCCCTTCTTAATGTTTATACCCTTCAAATATTTATAGGCAGTTATCACATCTCTCTAGTCAGAGCTTAGCTGAGCTGTTCATATTTAGACCTTTAAATCTTTCTTCATAAGCAAATCCTTCTACATGAGATTGAGGGCCTGATCCTCAAAGGTATGTAGGCGCCTGTCATTGACTTCAGTGGAATTGTGGCCTAGATATTATTACCATTACACAGCAGGTCTTTTTCTCCTCTCTGAATTGCTACTAATTTGTCAGTATTACATACCACAGAGCACAGAACTGAATGCAATATTCCAGTAGCATCTTGGCCAGTCTTCCCTGTTTTCCTGTGTTGTGTATTGCCTCAGTTTGTGCATCCCCAGATTCTGTTACACTTCTTGCTAGCACACAGCGTTGAAAATCTGTTTCTAAGATAGCCTTCAGTGTTACCCTTACTTTGCCTTCTGGATTTCTTACTAGTCAATATTTGACACAAGCTTCTCATTTTGTAAGGTGTATCACCTGTTTTCAGACTTTGCATCCCCTTATAGCACCAGTCTCTCCTTCAACAGAATTTAGAAGTTCTCCCACTGTATATGAGTGTGGAAATACATCTATTTCTTCTATATGTATATAAAAAAGGTACTTACTGTCCATTGCCTCAATATCACTATACTATAAGGTTTTCCAGCTTCGTACGGTGACATTCATTGCTACTCTTTGTTTACATATTTTTTCAACCAATTTATTGTCCATGTAACTCTGCTCATATCCAATCCAAAATGAATTAAGTTCGTAAGGCAGAATCCCTATATCAAACACTATATTAAAATCCAGCTACAATAAATCTAGTGTAGCATGTATTTCACTGTTCTTAGTGGCCTCTCAGATATTTCAGGTATGAATTTTTATTTGAATCTTCTTTCTTTTGAATCTTTTTAGCTTGTGCACTATCAGCTATGACTGGTGGTTATGGTTTCTGGGCTATCACCACTGGAAAAGTCTCTTCTTCCATCCAGAAATTGAAATAATCATCCCATGTTTTGGTTCAGGCTAGACTGAAATTTTGTGAAATAAAGTACGAATTCCTACCATCTCAAAAAGTTTGGACACAGAGGCCCGGGTGTGGAGCCAGTCAGAGCTGTACAGATCAGCATACCAGTTGTAATGACTGTTTTTTTCTGACATGTTAAGAAAGACTTTTCTTTTTTTTCTTAAATAAATAGGACAAAATCTTCTGTACCTATTAAAAAAAATTGCTTATATAGAATTACTTTTAGGTTTTATTCTTCTGATCCTTTTTATCTACATTAAGGAAATAATTAACACAAGTATTTTGAAATAAAAATCAAATACTATGTAAATGTCTAAAAAAAAAAAATATTTTTTTTTTTTTCTTGAGTGGATAACTAAAACTAATAACCAAATTTGAATTAACTTTAGAGAAACTTCTTGGCTACATCAGATTTTTCTGAGTAAATAGATTTTACACACCTCTACTTCCATTTGGCATCTGGCAAACATGACATCAAATCCTGGAACTTGATACTCCTATTTCTGATGCCACACTCCTGATGCAAAGTGATGCTATGTCACAGTCTGTATCACCCACAAGCCTGCCAAACCAAGCTGGCTCTCCTTTGCTTGTTTTTCTTTCAGTATTTGGGTGGTGGATTAGGATTTTTGCCTCAAAGGGTTTGGTCCTTGTCAAGTCTGTAAGAAAACAATAGAGACTTTAAAATATTACATGGCAGTAGCACCAAATTTGAATCACTTTCCTAAGGCTGACTTAGCTCATCTGTGCTATTTTTCTGTATGACCTTGTTTTACTGCAGGGAGTGCATTTCTCTGTTTCATTTTAGTATTCACTGTAATGCATTTGCCATCTTTCATATCTCACTATTTCACATTTGCTTATTCAAAATGTCATGAGACAAATTATTTCATCTACAGCAGAAGTATTGTGCTGAAGATGCATCTAGATCTTCTACAGAGTTACTGTGCACTATTTTGAGTCTTTTATGCCACTGCCGTTCAGAGGTATTGAATTTCAGATTCAGCCTTGCAAAATGGCTTGAGTTTATTTTTTTTTTTTTTTTTAAAAAAAAAAATTGGCATCACATAAATTCTACGTTTCTTCCCTTATTTCATCTACTGCTCAAAAAGCTGTATACCCTAGTGATGTAATAATACATATACACATCCCAACTAAAGACGCTGATACTCTGCCTTTTTTTTTGGGACCAGTGCCATGTGAGGGACTATTTCAAGTTACACTATCAAAAGAACATTTGACAGTATAAAACCCCGTCTTCCCTGGCAGTATTGGCTGGTATAACTCTCCTGGGAAATCCTTTTAAGTGTAGGCAAGCCAATTCTGTGTGACCTTTAGCTGAAGCAAAGTGAGCAACACAGAAAACAAAACTCAGGCACTTCTATGAGAGTGAGCACTCAGCTGGGCTGCGTGCTGCCTTGAACCAAGCAGCATCATTCACATCTGGGGAATGAGGAACTTTTTAAAGATAGTAAGCAAAGTGAAGAAGGAAGAAAAAGCATCTCCTAAAAATCATGTACTACTACTTAATATCGACTTTTTTCCTACTGTAATTTTACATCTCTGCACATGTATGTGCAATGCTGGAGAACCGGGCCCATGGTGCTCCTCTGACAGCCTGTAATGAGATAGAAATATATCAACTGAGAAAAAGTGTTCAGGAGTTAAAGGAAAGAAAAAGGTATTGCAGTATTATAACTTCAAAGATCACTAAGATAAATTTATTGTAAATCCACATTTATTTCAATGATGTATTTTAAACTGCAAAAAAGTACTATGACTTTCCAATATGCCATTAATCAAATGGTAATTTCTTTTCTGTGTAGGAACAGAATGTTTAGAGGTTGATTTCATTGGTTATTTTCTTTTACAGATTTGAGTTTGAAACTTCAAAAGTTAATAAAATACAAATGGCAGGATATAGATATACTTTCTTTCGCTCTTATTAGAACAATAATGTTAGTGTCTTTTAGTTCTAGAAAATGGATGATGACACCAATTATTGATCTTAAGACAGGTCAAGAAGTTTATTATAATAATTCATACTAGCCAGCTTAACCTTTTCTTACCTCGACGTTTAGCTTCTCTGAGAAAGAAAATTAATGCACCTACCTAACTTTGTATGGTGATGTTGAAATTCTGACATGATTTGGATATTTATTAAAACACAGCAATCTCTCAAATCATTAATCTGCATCAGTAGCACAGGCAAATAGGGTTGAGAAAAGCTTTGTTCAATGACTGATGAGAACACTGCCACCGTGTAGGGCAGTTATTGTTTTGAGGGTTTTGTAGGGTTTTGTATTGTTTTCATTTGGGTTTGCAATTTGATTTTGCTTTAAGTCCTCCAGAAGAAAGAACCTCAACAAAGGAATGAGCATGCCTTCTAATTCAACAAACAGTGTAGGCTGGTTTATGTTGACTGAATTTCGGTCTCTTCTTCCACTACACCCAAATATACTTTTTTCTTGCTTTCCTATGAAAAGCCTAATGGGTTTTCATGGAATAGTTTAGGTTGGAAAAGACCTTCAAGAACATCAAGACCAATTCTACTAAAAATCCAATTTAATAAAAATATGTTCTATATTAAGAAAAATCAGTCTGCAAATGGTGGAGGATAAACTAGTACAATATGGAATATTTTCTCACAAAAAGGTATCTTGGTTCTTCTTATCCAATAGCACCTGACCTCCCTATAGGTCTTGTGGGAACACTAAAGTGTCTCTTCTATCTCTATCTTTTTGCTAGGAGAGGAGAAGAGGATGAGGCAAGGTAGGGCAAGAATCACATCTGTCTGCATGGGAAAACAAAGAGGGTTATGCAGGCAAATGTAGGTGCCCATGTGGGAAGAACCTTGTGATCACCTGAAAGAGCCTTTTAGCAAGAGAATGCCTACAAAACTGAAGTATGAAATTTCTCAAAAAAAGTCTTGCCTAGACTTAGGGAAAAATGTTTTGATCAAAAAAGTTTTCCATGAAATAGGCACTCTCTTCTACAATTCAGAGCAGTCAGAAAAACAGGGCTAATCTTGTTGACCTCTAAACCTGATCTGTGTTAACAATGACATGTTATTCCTGCTATCAGCCTTTCATCTGAAACAGCAGAGGTTTATGTGGCTGGTCCAAAGGTTATGATCCTACTGATGACTGGTCTGATGCCTTGGGATAAATTCTCTCTTTCTTAGTTTGCACTCTTAAAAACCATAGCAACTGCACACACATACCTCCCCCAGCAAATAAACAAATATACCTATGTGAAAAGAGAGTGAAGTTGCAAAAAAAGCCCTCCAAATGTGCAAAGGTTAGGAAATGTCTGAATGAATTTGTTAGTACAAATTTGGTGTACTTCACTATACAAAATGTTTCATATTACAGCCTACTTATTTGACCAGATACTACCCTTTTCTCAAGGTTTCTGACTCACGTGCAGGATGGGTCTATCTAAAAGAGAAGTGGGGAATCACAGAATCACAGAATGGAAGGGATCTCCAGAGATCGAGTCCAACCCCCTGCCAGAGCAGGACCCTCTAGTCTAGGGCAGGTCACACAGGAACGCATCCAGATGGGTCTTGAAAGACTCCAAAGAAAGAGACTCCACAACCTCCCTGAGTGCTCTGGAACCCTTACAATAAAGAAGTTCTTCCTCATGTTGAGGTGGAACTTCCTGTGCTCCATCTTGTGACCATTGCCCCATGTCCTATCACAGGGCATAAGTGAGAAGAGGTTGCCCTTCCCTTCCTGACACCCAGCCTTCATATATTTATACCCATTAATTAGATCCCCCCTAAGTCTTCTCTTCTCCAGACTAAAAAGCTCCAAGTCTCTCAGCTTTTCCTCATAGGGCAGGTGTTCCAGTCCCCCAGTCATCCTCATAGCCCTTTGCTGGACTCGCTTGAAAAGATCTCTGTCCCTCTTGAAATGGGGAGCCCAGAACTGGACACAATACTCCAGGTGAGGTCTCACCAGGGCAGAACACGGGGACCTCCCTTGTTCTGCTGTGTACGCTTTTCTTAATGCAACCCAGGATCCCATTGGCCCTCCTGGCCACAAGGGCACACTGCTGTCCCATGGACAACTTGTTGTCCACCAGGACTCCAGGGTCCCTCTCCACAGAGCTGCTCTCTAGCAGATCTCCTCCTAACCTGTACTGGTGCATTTTATTACTCGTGCCCAGGCGCAGGACTCTGCACTTACTTTTGTTGAACCTCATGAGA
Organism: Merops nubicus; assembly: GCF_000691845.1. Lineage (NCBI taxonomy): Eukaryota > Metazoa > Chordata > Aves > Coraciiformes > Meropidae > Merops > Merops nubicus. The sequence continues at coordinate 15,829 of NW_008629015.1, forward strand.
TTCCTCTTGGCCCAGCTCTCCAGTCTGTCCAAATCTCACTGAATGGCCACGCAGCCTTCAGGGGTATCATCCAAACCTCTCAGTTTTGTGTCATCAGCAAAC
>NW_008629016.1:0-283 GCF_000691845.1 Merops nubicus
ACCTGGGGACAGGGACACAGGGGACACAGGGGATATGTGGGGACAGAGGGGACACGGGGGGACACGTATGGACATGGCACATGGGCCACCACCAGCAGGGTCTCAGCATGGAGCCACCTGGGGGGACACAGGGGACACTTGGGGACACGTGGGGCCATGGGCCATGGGTCACCGCCAGCAGCATCTGCACAGCTCACTGCCCAGCTCTGCACACTCACTGTGACACAAGGGACCTTGCACACGCGTGTGCACAGCTCTGAACATCCAGGGACACGTGGGACAC
>NW_008629017.1:0-296 GCF_000691845.1 Merops nubicus
CAGGCCAGTCAGTCTCACCTTGGTGCCCTGCAAGATCATGGAGCAGACCCTCCTGAAGGCTCTGTTGAGGCACATGGAAAATGAGGAGGTGATTGGTGGCAACCAACATGGCTTCACCAAGGGCAAATCATGCCTGACAAACTTGGTGGCCTTTTACAATGGAGTTAGAGCGTCGGTGGATAAAGGAAGAGCAAATGATGTAATCGACCTGGACTTGTGCAAAGCATTTGACACTGGTCTCTAAACATCCTGCACAACATCCCGGTCTCTAAATTGGAGAGACACGGATTTGGAAG
>NW_008629017.1:1541-9854 GCF_000691845.1 Merops nubicus
AAGGCACCATCCCTGGAGGTGTTTAAAAAATATGTAGATGTGGCACTTGGGGACATGGTTTAATGGTCATGGTAGTGTTGGGTGATGGTTTGACTTGATGATCTTGGAGGTCTTTTCCAACATTAATGATTCTATGATTTCTTCCCAGGCTCAACTTCACTCCCAACTCTTCTACCTCCTCCCCCTGAGCGGTGCAGGGGGACCCGGAGTGGGGGTTGCAGTCAGGTCATAACACTTTGCCTCTCCTTCCTCCTCACATTCTTCCCTCGCTCTGGTGTGGGGTCCCGACCACGGGAGACAGTCCTCCGTGACCTTCTCCAGCATGAGTCCTTTCCACGGGCTGCGGTTCTTCACAAACTGCTCCAGCATGGCTCCTCTCCATGGCATGTAGTCCTACAAGAATGGACTGTTCCTGTGTGGGTCCTCCACAAGGTCAGAGGTCTTGTCAGAAAACCTACTTCTGTATTGATTCCCCTCCCCGGGCCACAATTCCTGCCCGGAACCTGCTCTAGTGCGGGCTCTCCATGGGCTGCAGCTTCCTTCAGGGCACATCCACCTGCTCTGGTTTGGGTTCCTCATGGTGGATATCTGCTCCACCATGCATCTCCATGGGCTGCAGGAATATAACCAACTTCACCATGGTCTTCATCACAGGCTGCAGGGGAATCTCTGCTCTGGTGCCTGCAGCACATCCTCCTCCTCCTCCTTCTTTAGCCTTGGTGTCTTCAGAGCTGTTTCTCTCACATATTCTCACTCCTTTGTCCCAGATGCTGTTGTGCAGTGGTTTTTACCCTGTCTTAAATATGTCATCACAGAGGCGATACGAATGTCACTGATTGACTCAGCTTTGGTCAGCAGCGGGTCCATCTTGGAGCCGGCTGAAACTGGATCTTTCTGACACAGGGACAGCTTCTGGTGTCTTCTCATAGGAGCCATCCCTGCACCCTCCACCTCTACCAAAACTTTGCCACATAAAGCCAGTACAGGTCTTCTTCAGGCAACTGGAACAAGCCTCGTGTTCACAGGCTCTGGTTCTCATGAGACACTTGAGCCACCCCAATATCTGCTAGAGGGACAACAAAGCAGGGCACAAGCAACCCAAGAAGACAGTTAAGCAGGGCACAAGCAACCCAAGAGGACAGTTAAGCAGTGCAGCTGGTTGTCCAGAGCACTTTGTATAGGTTCCATCCTTACTTGTTTTCAAGGCCCGACTGGGTAAAGCCCTGAGCAAGCTGGTCTGAATTCAGCAATGGCCATGCTTTGGGCAGGAGGTTGGACTAGAGAGACAAATTATTCTTTGATGCTATATTATGTAACAATTATTTGGTTTCTGATTTAACAAATGGAGCTGACCACTTCTTCTGAGGCCCTTTCAAGAAACTTATGATCAGCACCGAAAATTCTCTTTGTCATTTCTACAGGTACATCAGCAATTGCAACGACTGTTTTGTATCTCCTGAAAACTTCCAGCATGAATTTTCTGCCTTCAATTTTTGCCTAAGTGCTTTTGCTTTTATAGAGCAAATCCCTGCAGGAACTGACAATTATTGCAATACTGCAGTTCCCTCAAGTAAGCTCAAAGTACCCTGAACCATTGTCAACATGCTGTTTATTTTAGTACCAAAGAACAAAATGCAATGTGCAGTGTTCAAAGACAGTATCAATAAGCAATGTGTAAGAATGTGCTTAACTAACAGAAGGTAGGATTGCTCTTGCTGCTGTGAAGTCTTGGTGGTAGAGAACGAATGCTGCTACAGTAATGAAAGAGAAAAACTAGAAAAGGGAAATCATATTATCTTTAAGTGATTTTTTTTTCACTACATCTAAGAAGAAACAGTCCAAGTAAAGAATGGATTTTGTTAATGAGGAAAAACCACCGTGTTTGGTAGAGTAAGAATTAATGGTTAATGGAAGTCACCTAATATGAGAAATGCCCTTTTTCAATTTGAGTAATCGATGAATCCTATAATTAAGATTTTCTGCCAGAAAAGTTAGACAATTTACTTAAAAAGAAATATTTTATTTTTCACAGCATCCTTGTCTTCAAATTTGTAGTGATACCTAGCTTATGTAACTGCTCCCAAATGTGAATGCTCATCTGAAATTTAATTTGGAATTATAAAACTTCTGTAATAGCTCTATGGAACAGGCGTTTTTGTCTTTTTTTAAAAAAACAAATTTCTTTCTGTCTTGAGGTTTCCAGTCAAAGAACAAATGGTCTTTTATACTTTCAATCATCTAACCCACTTATGCCTCTACATAAACATTTTTTGTATGCACTTACTAATTAACTAAGCATTCACTCATTAATTTATCACCTGCAGAGAAAGAAAACATCAAAGTATAAAGAATACTGTAAATAAATACTGTCAACTATATTTAGTTATTTAAGGAATTTTTTTTTCCCTCTGGACAAATGCTATGTAAAACACCTAACATAAGATCTTTTTCACCCCACTGTATTACAGGATGATCTCTATTAAAAAAAGTGTGGGAAGAAGCAGCTCGGTGTCATCCTGATCGAAAAAAAAAAAGTCTTTAGCTATGAAGAAAGAGGAAATCTAAATTCTAAAGAAATAATATTCCCTCTTTCTAGCTAAACACTATGTTATTGGAGGACAGCGATGTATAGAGTGATCACACATTTCTAATGAGCTCTGAAAATGATGCATTAAATTAAAAAGTTTTCTTGTCCTCTGTCCTGTAAATAGCGGTTAACATACCCAGCTATTACCAAAAGCCTAAGCACCTACATGCTCCAAACATTCTTCAGGTTGATCTGGCTATCATCAAAATTGCCCCAAACCTCTTCCAGAGAATTCTTAAGAACAATCTGGTGAAAAATAAATGGCCTAAGTTCATTCTGATAGTTTGTAAAGTGTTACCAAACACATATTAAATGATGTAGCAAAAAAAAGTTACGAGGAGAACATTTATTTTTTGATAAGCATTCAAAAAGCTTAGGTTCTCCTCTGAAATCTCTCTCCTACACAAATCTCACAAATAACAAGATTTTTCAGTCTTTACGGTACTTGTAATTGCTGAAATTGAGAAATACATTGTGAAAAATACGTTGAACACAACTTCTCTGTTTGGAATAGGAACTCCCAAACAAGTTACTGTCCATCCTGTCACTTATGAAGGGATAAAAAGGCCATTCTCAGGGGAAAGGATCTTTTGCCAGTAATACACAATAGCTCTGGTCTTTTGCTAGAATCATGAGATAATTTGCACGGGAGTGGGCCAGGTTCATTGAAAGGACTTTAAACTAGATTTGAAGGGGGAAAGGGACAAAACCAGGCTTGACAGAGAGCAGCCTGGGGGCAGCACACCAATGTCTGAGGGATGGTCTGCTAGCAAGGTCCTTCGGTCTGCCATCGCGGTGGAGGAAGAAGACGACCCGTGCGACAGCAAAGATGCAAGGGTTAACACATCAGAAGCCACAAAACCCCCTGAGAATGGTCACATAGGGGATAGGACTTCTCCCCGTCAAAAGGTGGCAGGATCAGTGACCCACCTGAAGTGCATCTACACCGATGCACGCAGCATGGGCAACAAACAGGAGGCGCTGGAAGCCACTGTGCAGCAAAAAAAACTGTGACATAGTTGTGACGGAGGTAATAGGGCTGACACCAGTGAAGGCTTCCAGCTTCAGCCACCTTATTGTTCTTTCTTGCAACCTTTTATACTGTTCACTTTAGAACACACACAGGTGTATTGTATGTTTCTTGTATTGCGATTGGTCAGTACACCTCAGCACTCCATATTTCATTACCTTCACCTGTTCTACACAGTTGTAGTCAATTAGGGATGAGGCTCAGCCACAGCCTCATTCCAAACTACCACAAGCTGTGTGCCCACATAGTTGCCATTATGGAAACATGATGGGATGACTCACACGACTGGAGGGCTGCACTGCATGGCTATAAACTCTTCAGAAGGGATAGGCAGGGAAGGAGAAGCTGTGGGGTAGCCCTCTATGTTAGGAAGAGTCTTGACTGTCTGGAGATTAATGATGACGATGATAGGGTTGAGTGTCTATGGGTAAGAATCAGAGGGAAGGCCAACAAGGCTGATGTCATGGTAGGAGTCTGTTGTAGACCACCCAAACAGGGTGAAGAGGTAGATGAAATATTCTACAAACAGTTGGGAAAAGTCTCATGATCTCTAGCCCTCGTTCTCATGAGGGACTTCAACTTACCAGATATCTGCTGGAAATAGAGTACATCAGACAGGAAACAGTCCAAGAGGCTCCTGGAGTGTGTGGAAGATAACTTTCTCGCACAGCTGGTGAGTGAGTCAGCTAGGGAAGGTGCTTTGCTGGACCTGAGATTTGTAAACAGAGAAGGACTTGTGGGGGATGTGATGGTTGGAGGCTGTCTTGGGCACAGCAATCATGAAATGCTCAGCGGAAATGCTACCTTACATTTCCAGAGGGCAGACCTGTTTAGGAGCCTGGTTGACAAAGGCCCTTGGGAGGCACTCCTGAAGGAAATCTTTAAGGCACTGGATCAAGCTTTCCTCATGTGCAAAAAGATGAGACAGCAGGGGAGAAGACTGGCCTGGCTGAACAGGGAGCTTATGCTGGAGCTCAGAAAAACAAGAAGGGACAGGCAACTCTCAAAGACTACAAGGATGCTGTGAGGTTATGCATGGAGAAAATGGGAAGTGCCAGGCCCAACTAGAACTTAAAATGGCCACTGCTATAAAAGACCATAGCAAGTGTTTCTATAAATACATCATCAACAAGAGGATAACTAAGGAGAATCTCCATCCTTTATTGAAGAGTGGCCAAGGATGAGGAAAAGCCTGAGGTACTGAATGCCACCTTTGCCTCAGTCTTCAGTAGCAAGAGCAGTTGTTCTCCAGGTACCCAGCCCCCTGAGCTGAAAGACAGGGATGGGGAGCAGAATGAAGCCCCCAGAATCCAAAGGGAAGTGGTGTGTAACCTGCTGTTCCACTTAGATGCACACAAGTCTATGGGGCCATATGGAATCTACCCAAGGGTACTGAGGGAGCTGGCAGAAGTACTCACCAAACCATTCTCTATTATTTATCAGCAGTCCTGGGTAACCGGGGAGGTCCCAGCCGACTGGGGGTTCGCAAATGTGACACCCATCTACAAGAAGGGCCGGAAGGAGGATCTGGGGAACTACAGGCCTGTCAGTCTGACCTCGGTGCTGGGGAAGATTACAGAGAAGAATATCTTGAGTGCCATCACGAGACACGTGCAGGATAACCAAGGGTTCAGGCCCAGTCAGCATGGGTTTAGGAAAGCCAGGTCCTGCTTGACTAACCTGATCTCCTTCTATGACAAGGTCACAAGTGGCGCTCCCCAGGGCTCAGTACTGGGGCCTCTTCTGTTTAATATCTATCAATGATCTGGATGAGGGGATCAAGGGCACCCTCATCAAGGTTGTAGATGATTGTTTTGCCAATGACCAGGCCCAACAAAAATGATAGCACCAGCAGGAAGATGAACCAATATGCAGACTGTATTGTAGACAAAAATGTTACGATATGAATGACCGCCAGGGGTACAAACAGGTCAACAAGCTCATACATGATCAATGCCACCCACAACGATCCCACAAACGACACAACTCGGCCCACAACAGGTGGTACAAACAGAGACCTGAGGTTTCCCACAGTTGGCATAGGAAACAGCCAGATCAGCAAGCTAAGCACATAAGAGAAAGGTGCCCACATAGTGACTCTCACCCGATCGGCCTGCGTTCACAAAGGTCTTAAGCAGACTGGAGCCCATGTCCAGGTAGAGTTAGGAGATCTTCCCTGAACAAGGAAGCTCTGGGGAGTCCACTCCACAGAGCAGACACTCCTGACTCCCTGCAAGTGTTTCCGGCTTTTATCCCCAAGCGGGACACCTGACCTTTGTCAACTCAATGCGGGACCCCTGGGGCTCATTTCCCTTATGGCTCTCCCTGCAGGGCCGGCCGCACCATGGGGGGAAGCTATACGGCAAACTCACCACCTCTTTATGAAGGGCTGTGGGAATCACCCATATGTCAACCTTAATTTGGGGGCTTGGGGTTCAAACCCCAGCATTTCAATGATACGAAGCTGGGTGGGAGTATAGATAATCTTTAGGGTAGGAAGACTCTTCAGAGGGATCTGGACTGGCTGGATTGATGGGCCGAGGCCAATGGTATGAGGTTCAACGAGGCCAAGTGCCAGGTCCTGCATTTAGGCCACAACATTGGGGAAGAGTGGCGGGAATGCTGCCTGGTGGAAAAGGACCTCGGGTTGTTAGTTGACAGCTGTCTCAATCGTCTCAATATGAGCCAGCAGCGTGCCAAGGTGGCCACCAGCATCCTGGCTTGTATCAGCAATAGTGTGTCCAGCAGGAGTAGGGAAGTGATTGTGCCCCTGTTCTTGGCATGGGTGAGGCTATAGCTCAAGTACTGCCTTCTGTTTTGGGCACCATTTTACCCTTTTAAAAAGGGTAAAAAAAGAGGACCCTAGGAACTGTTGGCCTCTCCTCTGTGCCTGGTAAAAAAAAAGAGAAGGAACAGATCCCCTTAGAATGACAGAGAGGTGATTAGAGACAGCCAACAAGGCTTCGCCAAGGGCAAATCATGCCTCAATAAACTAGTGGCCTTCTACAATGGAGTGACTGCATCAGTGGACAAGGGAAGAGCTATGGATATCATCTATCTGGACTTCTATAAGGCCATTGATACAGTCCCCCACAATATTACGGTTGCTAAATTGGAGAAAGATGAGTTTGATGGATGGACTCTTACTTGGATAAAGAATTGCGGGATGGCACTGTCTGAAGAGTTGCAGTGGTTCTTAAAGACCAGTCAGTGTTGAAGTGGAAGCCAGTGACGAGTGGAATTGGCCAAGAAGGCCAGCAGCATCCTGGCTGGTATCAGCAACAGTGTGGCCAGCAGGAGTAGGGAAGTGACCGTGCCCCTGTACTTGGCACTGATGAGGCTACACCTCGAGTACTGTATTTTGTTTTGGGCACCTCAATACAGGAGGAACGCTGAGGTTCTGGAGTGTGTCCAAAGTAGGGCAACAAAGCTGGTGAAGGGTCTAGAGCACAAGTCTTATGAGAAACGGCTGAGGGAACTGGGGTTGTTTGGCCTGGAGAAAAGGCGGCTCAGGGGAGACCTTATCACCCTCTACAACTCCCTGAAAGGATGTTGTAGCGAGGTGGGGGTCAGCCTCTTCTCCCATGTAGCAAGCAATAGGAGAAGAGGAAACGACCTCACGTTGAACCAGGGGAAGTTTAGATTGGATAATAGGAAAAATTTCTTCACTGAAAGGGTTGCTAAGCAGTGAAGCAGGCTGCTCAGGGCAGTGGTGGAGTCCCTGTCCCTTGAGGGATTTAAAAGATGTGTAGATGTGGCACTTAGGGACGTGGTTTAGTGGTGGCCTGACAGTGCCGGGTTTATGGTTTGACCTTGAAGGTCTCTTCCATCCAGAACGATTCTATGATTGCCCATACATATAGGAAGGGAGGTCTGGAGATTGTCTAGTCCATGCCCTCCACTGCCCGCCAGGTCAAAGCGGGTAGAATAATATATGCACTGGTTTTATACTTTTTTAGGCTATAGTGGATGGTCCTGCAAAGTCCTGCACCTGGGTGGGGGCAATCCCCAGTATCAGTACAGACTGGGGATGAATGGATTGAGAGCAGCCCTGCAGAGAAGGACTTGGGGATACTGGTGGATGAAAAATTGGACATGATCCGGCAACGTGCACTTGCAGCCCAGAAAGCAAATTGCACCCTGGCCTGCATAAAGGAAGCGTGGCCAGCAGGTCAATTCTGCCCCCCTACTCTGCTCTCGTGAGTCTCCACCAGTACTGCACTCAGCTCTGGGGCATCCAGTTCTGTTAGAGCGGGTCCAGAGGAAGGCCACAAGAATGATCAGAGGGCTGTAGTGCCTCTCCTATGAAGAAAGGTTGAGAAAGTTGGTGGTGCTTAGTCTGGAGAAGAGAAGGCTCCAGGGAGACGACCTTGTGGCCTTTCAAATATATAAAGGGGGCAGAGAGAGACTTTTTACCAGGGCCCATAGTGACAGGATGTCGCGGGCTGATATTAGGTGGGCTATGGGCTGTCAGGATGCTTCCGTGACTGCCCCCTCCCCCCAAACAGAGAGGTTTCTAGATAGACCGAGGGCACACGCGCGGCGCTCGCCTCTCACAGAGGAACGGCCGCTGCGGGACCGTATCTTAGAGGGTAGATTGGAATACTCCCTCACCACGCTCGCAAATTGTTACTGAGACTAATGATTAATGTACGAGTTATTTGGCTTGTTGAAAGTCTACACAAATTGAGGGGTC
>NW_008629018.1:0-13037 GCF_000691845.1 Merops nubicus
AGACATCATCCATATGTCAATGCTGATGCAGAGCTTTTGGCTTCGACCCCAGCACTTCACCCACCCAGCTCTCCAGCCTGTAGACGTCAGTGTCCATGCCAATGACATCCAATGGCAGGTAATGCTACACTTGTTCTGTGTGTTTTGTCTTTTGGCAAGCGTGTCTTTCTTCAGGAATGAATAAGTTCCATAGTGAAGACTGGTATCTTTAAAACTGTGTGCCTTTAAAATTGCTTTCCCCCTGCTGTGTTGGATGCTTGTTACAGATAAAAGGGAAATAAGAATAACTGTGTGACATCAAAAAGCTGTTTCTGGAACTGCACTAGATGGACAAAGCTTTTGATTTAAAGTTACTGTTCAGGTCATCTGGGCTTATTCTGCCATTATATCAGTTCTCACTGATTCTAGTGGCTATAACCTTGAATAAAACCTCCTGGGGGAGGTAGTAAAGTAAGAGAATTTAACTCACCATGGATGATTTCCTTCACTGATTGCAGACAACTACTACAGAATGGTTACTCCACAAGATTTTGACATTTCTGTTTATAGTTGTCTTCTTGTAATGACTGCTTTGGTCATGCAATAAGCTTGTCCCACCTTGAGCAGTAGAGCAAAGAATGGTGATGAAATAAAAATGGTAGGTAACAAACTACAAAAAAGAATTCATTTTACTTCTGCAGAAGACAGCTTAACTTTTCAAATTACTGAAATATATACAAGTATATATATGTTTTTTAAAACATAGGTAAGTGTGCTGTCTCTGAATAACATCCCTATACTTGTGGCTTGGCAGGCTGTGGTATCCAACCTCCAGCATATTGAATCAGACACAAACCAAACACTTGTCTCACTCTCTGGGCTCTAATTGGTTTCCTTTAATAATTTTAAGAGTGCTGGCTTGCACAGTTTCTGGGAAACCCTTCTGGCATCGACAGTTTGTGTCTGCCTTTCAGGGCAGAATGCTTGAGTGTTCAAAGAACTGTCTGAGCTGACCTTTGCTGAGTTCCACAGAGAACTTGTATTTCTTGGTTGAAGAACAGGCAGGGAGTGGTGCAGCAAAACAGAATCATAGAATAGTTTCGATTGCAGAACACCTTTAAGATCATCAAGTCCAACTGTGAACCCAGCACTGCCAAATTCACTACTAAACTATGTTACTAAACACCACCTCTACACTTTAAATCCCTTTTAAATCTTTTAAAGCCCTCCAGGGGTGTTGACTGTACTACTGCCCTGGGCAGCCTGTTCTAGACCCTTTTAACAGAGAAATTTTTCCTAGTATCCAACCCAAATCTCCTCTGGCACAACTTGAGGCCATTTCATCTTTTCCTATCACTTGTTACTTTGGAGAAGAGACTGGCACTGACCTCCCTACAACCAAAGTTTACTAAATTTTCTTTCCTGTTAGTCCACTTATTTTCTTTCACTCTTCTGAAATATATGTATTTTTCCTTTGAAGAGCTGCTGTTACTATAAATTCCAGTTAGTTGTGGGACTAATTTATATTGCCTAGGAAAGGAAATGATTGCAGGTTGTGAGTTTGGTAAGTCACATTTGGTGTAGCTAAGAGGGAAAGTGCCAGGTACTGCAATTTATCCATCTCTTGTGAAAAAAGCTTTGTTAATGTCTAGCAAAATAACAATGTGCATCATAATGGCTCAGGTAGGACACAGAGAATGAACTCAAACTGCACTTACAAAGAAAAACACAAATTCTGAGGCAGATCAAAGGTTGCCTAATGTTCTGAGTTTACAAAATTGTGGCCAACTGCTGGTAACAGTTACAGAGTACCCGTGTGTGTAATCCAGGATTTCTCCTGGTACAAACACACCACAGTCAAATAGGAATGTGATAATAGGAATATGATAAAAATTACAGTGTTTACTGTTCAAAACATAGCCCTGAAAACCTCTAATTGATAAGATAAACTGCTCTCAACAGAATGATTCATACCGGAAAAGTATGTGCTTAATTGTATCTGATGCTGGGCTCCATTTGTTTTTCCTTAGACTTATAGAGAAAGCAAAGATAACTCTCTGTTTTTAGAGATGAAGATATAATTGCTGATGTGGTGATAAACAGCAAAAATAACTCATAATATAATATAAGCACAATTATGATATTTTCCCTGTGAACATGCTGATCAAGTTTTACTCGGATGTACTTGCTAGAACTTCACGTAATTGCAATAAATGTGAACAGTAAACAATTATTTACTAAAGGTGAATATTTTCCTCAGCTTTAAATGTACCACACTGATCTAGGATTTATTAGAAAATTAAAAGCTTGCTTCTTTATTGACATGAAAATGTAGCAAAAAAAATATTAGAAAGTCTACCCCTCTTCATACATATTTAAATGGCTAATGACTTATTCCACTCTTTCACATACTGTTTTCAGCAAGTTTGGACATGATTCTGATGTTACTGTAGCTGTCACTAGGTGACAATGTGGCAGTTTTCAATATGATATGTTTGTCACACCTTACAGATTTAGTGGAAATGTTGAATTCAGTGGATTTACTCTTGATTTGTAATGCTGTGATGGAAGGAGGCAATTTAAAGATGTGCAGAACATAAACAGAGACAGCAATACAAGTGAAGTGGCTGAAAGTGTCTTTTTCTGCTTTGAATAACAGATAGAGAATTAAAAAAAAAACAGCTTCCTTATGAAGATCTCAAAGATATTAAGATTTATCACTTCTTACTTTTCTCAGCATTAGTGTTGCCATATGTTTCATATTGTGTTTCCTGAGATGACTGCAGTACTTAAAAGAGAAGGGACAATCTAGTTCAGTTTTACCAGTCTAATCTCTGAAGTCAGAGGAGTTGCAGAAATTTACTCCAGGCAAGTCTCTAGCCCATACCAATTTCCTCTGTTGATATTCAGATAATTTGGTATTTTTGAGCAGACTTTAAAATTCTATTAGATCTCCATACTAAAATCGTTAAAGTCGCATTTAAAATAATTGATCTGCATCATTTGACTCATAACTTGTCCATCAGTGACACAAAGATATACCTCCAAAACAACATGTCCTGAGGCATTTGTTTAATAGGACTCGTCACATTCTTCCAGATTCCTACTACTAGTTGTTTAGCAATTCTTTTAATGCTCTAGGTTACAACAAGGAAAGTACATCCAACCTTTTGCTTTTGGAGTCATTGTTGTGTTCATGCTTTAGGGACTGTCAAATTTAATTTTTGTCAGTTTTGAATTCTGAACCATTCAGCAATAATAGAACAACATTTCCACTTTTCAAAAAGTGTGATTGTAACTAGCTGATTACTTTTTAAACATTATAATATTTTTACTCTGTGTTTGTTCATCAGTTTAAAACAATTAAGGTGAATGATATTGAAGTTCCATATTTAATATATGCTGATAGTTATAATTTTAAATTTTCTTTGGCTAATTTACAGGCATATGCATCATGTTTGGCCAGAGAAGGAGGAAAAAAAAGCGTTGTGAAATGGAGAACATATAACCCATCATAATTTATTAAGTCTATATGGAAAATAACAGGCACTTATACCAGATGTTACATTGGTAAATTATTCACTGATGACATAGTGTTTATATAACTAATTTCTTTCACTTCTAATTAGTATGTTATCTACCACTATCTGTAGACCATTCCAGGTATCCAAGCAGTCTAGGATTTTACTTGACAACGGAAGATGGGCTTTTCAAGGACACTTCACAGCTGAGAGTTACAGAGCATAAGACAAGAGGATGTCAGGCTGACGTCAGTCACTTGGAACACGTGGATCCATTTCTTTGCTATTGAAGGCAGCTTTGGTGTGTTTTTCTTTTTTTTTATTATTATTTTTTTTTAAATAATGATCTCTGCGCTGTCTTAACATGGGTCTTTTTTTTTTTTTTTTGTCCTCACTATACCTTTTACTTCTGAGCCTTACTCAGCTCAGAAATGGAACCCCTGTATAAATACAAGTGTACAATAACTAGTTTATGCCATTTTGCCCCTGTAGTAGCAATATGTTAAGTATAAATGTTCTCCTGATAGATTTGCAGGGAGTAATAGTTTCTTGCGTGTTCTTTTTGCTAGGTGGAAAAAGCTGCTTCTAATCTCTGGCCATTTAGGTTTCCTCTCAGTACTGCCTGATGACTGATTGCTGTTGCTCAAATATGAAAATATTTAGTTCTTTGCCATTTCCACTGAAGAGTTTCTACTCATTATCTTATTAAGATATGCTAGTTTAACACTGGTGATGTAGTTTAGCAGGGAATATGCCCATTTTCTATGTAACTCAATGGCTGCTTCTACTGTGGGGGCTTTTCTTCCACCTGAAATACTTAATTTCTTCTTATGAAACATCTTATGACTTCTTCTTATGAAGTCCTCTAAGAGACAAACCATCCAGTTTTGTAACTGCATAGTCTAGTCACCTTGTAGAAGTTATGCAGAGGTATGGCAGCACACAAACGGATTTTTTTCAGTCCAACACATTTCACAAGTATCTGTTCTGTCACAATTTTTCAACAGCCAGGAATTGCAGATAACACATGACCTTGCAGGTGCCCTTCACTATCCTTGTAAACCTCCAGCTGTCATTTTTTGTTGCTATTTTTTATTAAAATTCTTAGCCCATGTTGGAATCCGAGATCAGCCCTTTTCTAATTCAGGTGACATCTCTCTTCTAAATTTGATTTCACATACAGATGATGAATAAATTAAGGGAAGCACAGAGACACTGACAACGCAGAAAGTCATTCATTTCCATGAAGGTACCCAGCTTCAATGTCACCAGGATCAAGTGTTTACATCTATGAACTATTTAAAATGGCAGTTTTTAGTCCAAGTTTTCTAGGAGAGTAGGAAAGAGTACTTTTTCTGGAAAAAAAATCTTTTGCTTAATTTAATGTGTTAATTGTAAATTTGAAGAAAATAAATACCAGCAAAATGAAGAAAAAGGAACAGAAAATATTACAATGAATTCTAATAAAAGAAATAAATATATTTTCTGGATATACTTTACAATAGTGATCTTTATCCACATGAGAAGTCTGCTGGATCTGTATTATATCATGACACAACACTTGACATAACAGACAATTTGTTTTTCAGCGGTTTTAACTTGTCATGCTATTGATTTCATTTTTGTCCCCCAAAGAGATTAAGATCTGTGATTCTTGTGAATATATGCTCTGTTGTCCATCTGTATCACAGCTGTTCAGACCTTACCTTCAACACAAAATTAAATGTTACTTTAATTATTAAATCACTACCCAATATATGTACACCCTCCTCTTGAGTTTACTTCTTATTCCAAGGTGTTTATAACTGCCATGCTACTTTGTTGGTTTATGTAATGATTTGCATAGATCCCTTCAGTTTAGTTTCCTCCTCTTCTAAATCTCCATGGATCTCTTCTTTACCTCTTTAACTATCTGTACCTATTGTTGACCCCTCCCTTATCAGTCACTCTCGGGCTGCATTTGTATTTCTTATCAGATATAACGTTGTCACCTCTAATTTTAATCCAGGGGATCACCAAAAAGTCCAGCTGGCTACTGTACACTCACCTCCTAACACTGAAAATATTCCAATAAATCCAATCAGACTGATCTTTTATGCTGAGTGCCAGAGTCATGCCCCTGCTTGTTCCTTTCTGCCATGAAACCAGCTTCTGAAAATGGATAAGAGGCAGCCTCCTCTAAGGCTGGCTTGCTTATATGACACTATGCTACTCCAAATATTTTGTCTCCATGGCTAGAGGGAAATGTTTCATCTCTGCAACATTTTTCTCTTGGTTCTATTGGTCTTCTGGACTCTGCCCATTCATAAGTAATTTAAAAGTTTCTCTTGATTCTCAAGTCAATTGCCAACCACCCTGCACTCATCTCTCACCTCTGCCACACACTTCGAAGTGAGTGACTCATGGTTATGTTCTCATGACAGCTTTCAAGTGAGCAGGGACAACTTGTAGTGTTAGCAAGACATCTGAACAGGAGCTGAAGGACCTATGAAGGACCTATGAGTGGTTCAGGTATCAGTATCTCTCTTTCTGTGACTCTGCACTTCAAAGTCTTCCCCCTTTTCTTCCATGTTGAGCCCTCAGCTGCTCACTTCTCCTGCTGCACTGTTCAAATGCTTCAGTCCTTCCAAAGGTCACCAAGACCTCCCACCACAGAGATCCAATACCCTCAAACTTCTTGTCCTAAGGCTGCCTCTGTTGCAAAAGTCCCTAAGTACTTCCAAGATGCTTCCCTTTTTCTTCTCATCTCCTTCCCCACCCATAAAATCTGCAAATCTTACTATGTGACATTAGCCTACAAACTAGAATGTGACTACTTGGTCTTCTGATGAATGCTTGAAAGAAAGGTTAGACAAAGCAGGCCTGTGAAGCTCTGTCATCTCAGAGGAGCTGTGCTGGGCAAGACAGTTGTCTTCCTTGCTTATAAATGTTGTCCTTTGTTTAGAGGCTGTTCAAGTGCAACCTTTGGATGTAACAGGAAAACACATTCAGATGTTTCAGTTTAGATTCCAATGACTGATTTAATCTTTCTTGGTTTGGTCAAAGGTTAGTTCCTTGCTCTTCCATGCCACAGAGAACTAAACGGTGGCAGAAGAGGGTAGAACTGAGGTCTGTTGCAGATATTGAAGCCAGTTCTGTATGTGTATTTTTAGGCATAAGCCATCCCTATCATTGCAGGTGCTTCCACATGCAACACGTTTCACCAAAACATGTGCAAGATTTTATATACAAATCATCTTTAAAAAATACAGCAGGGAAATGTTCAATACTCTTAAAGAGTGACATTATAATCCCTTCAGAGAATTAACTTGCTTCATTTTCTATACAAAATTCAGGATAGATCTGCTGATCACTTGTCAGGTGAATAAACAGTGTCCAACCTCATAGTTGGTTTTTTTTCATAGCAACTGTTTCAATGGATAAAAAGATCTTTGTTATGACTGAGAATACATCATCTTCAGATGTAAATATCACACAAATTATGGCATAAAACACACAGAAAACCTGGTTGCACATCTATTGCACAAACTCCTTCCAAATATTCAGAGTAAAATGTTTCTGGATTGATGTGTACACAAGTGATGCTCTTACTCCAGAGGATCACATTGTTCATCTTGTGTGGAGAAGAAGCCAAGACTACAGATGTGTTTTCCCCTTTATTTCTCTTGATCATAAGCAAAATGGTCATCCTGAGAATTGGAAAACACAAGAAAGTTGGTGCACGTCTCCAAAGTTGTTGTTTTCTTCTGGACTGACAATTTCTCTTTCTGTGAGATGAGTTTTATGGATCTGAATTTTCAGGAATTTCTTTAGAAACTACAGTATGAGTTCAAGGTTTTGTTTAAAGTATATGAAACCTCAAGCAAAAGCAACATATCAAATTCATTACTTAAGAATTGCCTACTGACAGTTCTTAAGTAAGTTAATTTCTTCTTTCTCTGAGTTTATAGACTAGTACATTCATTTTTCCTTTTTCATTCTTTTTGCCAGATTGTTTCTCATAAATTTGCTGATGCCTACAGAGAGTTAGCTTTTATAACATTGAATATGTTTTTTTTCACGGTAGAGAATTCTCAAAAGACTTTGAATGAGTTTGGAGAATTGCAAGTTCTTTACCATTTTCATTTTAAATTTCAAGACTGATTTATTTTCAAATAATATAGATCAAAGGTGTGGATAATCCCAGATATAATGGCTTTTATCATAGCAATATGCATGAAAATTAATTATGCAGAATAAGGTTAGCATTATTCAGGGGCTTAAAATCCAACTAATCAGTGTCTGGAACTAACTTTAAAGAAAGAATTCACTTCTGATTTAAATAGTTTCTCTAAACTCCAAGAGTAACCTGCTCATTGTTGTGTTTGGTTTGTGTGGCAAGGTGCTACAAGGGTGGTTTCTGTGAGAAGCTGATTGAAGCTACAACCCCTGTTCCCCATCCCCTTGTGCCAATGGGGGTAGGAGATGGAGAGAACTGTGAATTCCCTGGGAAGAAGGGAATTTTCTCCAAGTCGAATCTGTTTTGCCTGTGACAGTAATTGGTGAGTGATTATTTAAACGTGAAGTTACAGAACTAAATGGGAAATAGGTTTCCTGTCTTTGCTAATGTTAAAACCAAAAATATTACCATTTCAAATTCCACAGAATCTTTCCATTCTTTTTTCATGGGAAGTCATACATAAATACTTCCTAGCCAGTCAATTTTTTCATTAATCTTATGTATGTCTTGAGCAATGTAGTAAATACCTACACTGAAGTTGATATGGAAAATAAATGGATGAAATAAAATCTTGCATGGGATAAATAAAAATCTAAATGTGAATGAGGATTAATTAATGAAGAAAATAACTGAAACCTAACATCCAGCACAGAGTAAATGATGACTAAAGTCTTCAGCTGGTAGAAACATGAGTAAAGCTGTTTAGTTGTTGGTATGACTCTAACTGACAGCATCTTGGGATGGAACGTGGTGAAAACTTTTCCTTTATATATAGTGCTCCTTTATGGGTGGAAGATTTTATTAGGGGAAGATTTCTTCATTTTAGAGAATAATTTTGGATTATAGTAGTGTAACGTTTGATTCTTACAAAAGAAAAATAATTTTACTGTCTTCTCAATAGTTTGAAAGAAAAATATATATTTATAGTTCACTATTGCCCTCTTGTGGAAGGAGATAAAAACAAAGATGTGAAACAAGATCCAAACCAAGAACTGATTACTTAGAACCTAGTTTAGAAACTTTAATTCAACTTGTGCCTTAGTTACTAAACAGCGTTTGTGGAGCTGAGTCTTATTCAATGTGCAAAATAGATTAGCATTTGGTCTTATATTAACAATTTTGCTCTTAGTGTATTATTAAATGTTCCTGTCTTTAAACAATATTCCATGGTACTGGCCCTCGTAGCATTCACCTCTCCAGAGTATCAAAGAAGACTTCAACTCAGTAGTAGAAAGTCTATTCTAATAAGAACAGACATATCACCACCAGCAGATCTTTGAAAAATAAGTTCTGCTGCTGCTTTGACATGTTCAGCAGCTCTGATGAGGGTCTACAACTAATGTGAAGAAAATCAGAGGCAAGGCTATTAGAAAAGCCAGGTAGAAAAAAATGTGTTAAGCTATCACAGAGTTAAACATAGAAATATGTCTAAACATCATCTATGCATTAAATGTATCTGAAAAGACACTGAAATGTCACAGAATTGTCCAGAATTACTTTGTAATACCTCTAACTTTTTAAGATTAAGCAGGAATACTTTAATATATTTGGCTATGAAAATGTGGGTCTTGCTCATGTTTGCACCAGCTCTCTTGCTCATGCACCTCTCCTGGTAAGGTGTCAAAATCTTTCTAATTAGGACAGATGGGGCTGTACCCTTAGGATTCAGTCTATTGTGGTGCCTTTTCCTATCACATTGAATGCCATAGGAAGCCTCTCTAGATGGCTAATGAAAGGTGATGTACTCTGCTGAATTTCTTACTTCTTTGTCTATTTAAGTTTGGCCATTGCACAGTAAGGTGTCACTTAAGTTTTCTTGTGCTCCCACTTCTCAAAGAGTGGATTCTTCATGTCTGGAATCACTGTTCTGAGAAAAGGGCACTTCATAAAGGTGACATAAAGCTGAGATTTAAAGTGTGAGGGCTACTTTGTGGTCCATACACCAGCCTTTTCTAGGGCAAATTATTCACAGCAGTCAAAGAAACTGTGCTAAGGAGGGTTTGTCTGTTATTTAAGTACTGGCTTCAACCCAGGAGATCTGACTTAAATGACATATCAATTTTGGTCTGTCCTTTTGCATGAGATGAATTTATTCTATCACTTCATTTCCATTTTCCATTACTCACCAAAAGAGAGGAGGGTCAGAAATTTGGCACTGTGATGTCAAGTATCCTCTCTAGCTTCCAGACTAAATGCCTCATGGATCTAATGGTATAAATAGGATTTTGGAGATTATGCCAGATCCCTTTTGTTTCGAGGGCAGTTAATTTCTTGGTGAAAGATTAATTGGGAATGCTTGAGAAGAAGGAACTGAGGTATAAAAACCCATTTTGTGAAAAAAAGTTGATAAAGCTCAGTCTGAAATATTTATTCAAGAGAAGGATAAAACCAGCTTGGCCACTGTTCCAAGGCAGGTATATGGGAAAAAGATTTTGGCTGGCAGGTGGCTCTTTGATCCTATGGAAAAAAAATGTAATGAAGTCCTATAGAGGGAAGCTAAAAACAGGGGTATGGTGTATTCAGTCTAGAATAAAGAACAGATTTCTAGCAGTGAAGGCAGCAGGAGTTAGCGCTTTATCTCAGGGCATTGTGGACTCTGACTTCTAATCCTCATGAGATAAGTTGGACCAGGTGTTTCTGTAGCATTAGTCAAGAGCCAGGGGAAATCTTCTAAACCTTCCACAGAGAATTTTATGCTCTCTCATTGTTTTTGTGCACCTCTTCAGTTAGTTTCCTCCAGAAACATTACCAAAAGAAGTACTTTACTCTGTCCATTAATCAGCCTCATGCAACATTCATTTCTATCTCATATTGATATGTTACTAATAGTTAAACAAAAAGAAAGCAAACTAGAGACTGTAAATATTACTGTACTGGTAAACGGCCCCTGTTGGGTGTCACTGGACCCAGAATATTCTCCATGGCCATGTCTCTAGGCCAAATGTAATACGTGACCCAGTGTTGCAATCATCAGTTGAAGGCTGGGAGTTCTCCTTGTCCTCACTGGATTCCTATGGCACAGCTCCTCCTGAGACCATAGTTCTCGTGCTTTCACAAAGGGCAATTTGCTCCTTGCAAAGGAATTGGTTTGGTGCTTGGACACTGGAGAAGCTGGCCTCTAACTCTCTTTTGCAAGCAGAAGACCAATCTGTAGTTCAAGCTACACAAGGGGAATAGCCATGACTGTCATGCACATTGCACACGAGGTCATTTCTATGCACATTCTTATAATCAGACTGACAGCCTAGCAGTAGAAGCTTCCTAACAGTCTGGTCTGAGTTAAAAAACCAAACAATATCAAGAAACCCAAAGCAAATCCTGTGAAACTTGGTTTTAATAATTACCCTTTGCTGCAACTGTTTGTGCTATGCTCTTTCAAAAGGTGATTACAGATGGAGATGCTTAGCACTGTAGCTGATTTTAAGCCTAATAATGCAGTGCAGTGTGAATTCCCAAAGATTTGAGAAGGAGCATTGTGATTCTTTTTGATGTTTTAAAGGGGGAAAAAAATTGTAGTCAGTCATACCATGCCACCATAAGGGTAAGGCCCTTGGGAAGGAAGATATTGGAAGGATGCAGAGGAGCACAGAATCACATCTACTTGGTAAGGAAAAGCCTGGGCAGGTCATCCACACAGCAAGGAGACTCCTGGAGCCTGGACTATGCAATGACTATACTCCTGTGTTTGCAGGCTCTGGCTCCTATTCCTTGCCATGCCCTATGACCACTGACAACATCCAATTTGCTACTCTCAACATTAAAACATCTGAAAAATACTTCACTTTTTTAAATATGGAGACTTGGTGGTAATGTAGTTCCTAATTTGGCTGATAAGAACAGGCAAGACCACTGAGAGCAGCACTTGTAGTTTCTAGAATGGCAAGAGTCAAGACTAGGATTTGATATTAGATCAAATTAGAAAGAAATAAGTTGTCTTCTTAGTACTTACTGAGGAGCAGTATACTGCTGGAGTCTGCAGAAAATGCAGTTTTAGAAGTCCTGGCATTTCTGAACTTAATATCCTGTGGCAGTTTATTAGGAAGCACCAGTATGAAGTACTTGAAGTGCAGGTATGATATAAAACCTACATCAGCCTATTTTGATCACTTACTGTGTTAAAATGATATAATATTTAGGATTAAAAAGACCCCATATGCTCCCGAGTTCTCATTTAATTCAGAACCTGAATGAGGGAGAGATTTTCACATATCAGAAGTGAAATAAGTAGCTGAATACCAGATTTCAGTTTACCCATGATGGTTTCTGCTTATGATATTTGGCATAGCAGCAATGGCCTCAGCAAAGATTTGTGATCTTTGGAAACATATGCAGTCATCCTTCATGCTGGATGGTATTCAGCAGTTTCTGGTGGGTGATACAGAACTGAAAATAAAAAGCAATACAAATAAAGCAGAAAGTATTAAAAAAAAAATTAAAAATATCAGGTAAACCCTTCTGCTAGTTTTATCCCATACTCAGTAATCAAATATAGATAGAAGTCATATTCTAAGGAATTATTTTATCATCAAAGGAAAAAACTGAGGGGATCTCACTGTGGTTATTCTCAAATACAGTCAAAATGTAAATCACCACTTGATGTCACCATTGGTCTGTACCTGTGCAGCTCTTCAAGAAAACTTTTGGAGCAACACAAAGAAATTGTAAGTTCAATTAAAATATTTAGAGAGCTATTCTGAAAGAACTCGTTATGGACTTAAGTAATCACTGTCTATTTGTTGGTCAGCAGGCTCATTGAACTTGGAGCACCATAAAACCCCTGTAAGAAGTGATTTCAAAAGGTGTTGTGCATGCATAAAATCTGTTGATTTTAACAAGGAAATTTGCAATAACCAGTGGAGTAAATCTGGTCATTACAGTATGACTTATAAACATTGCTACCATCCAGCTGCAGAATGAAGAGTAAAGGAAGAGAATATATGAGGAGAGGAGAGAGCACCTCTGAAAACAAGAAATGAGGGGTAACTGGAATGGTTAATAAAGGTACAGGAGAGATGCCTGCAATCTCTCCTGAAAAATTTGGGATCCTGTGTTCCAATTTAAGCATAAAGAAAAGTATTCTACTTTCAGATTTTCTTGACTTCTAACATGAATGATGAGGTTGGCATTTAGTGTGCTAATTCTGGACATCTGTTTGTTTATTCAGGGGTCTGTCATGGGTTAGTGTCAGGGCTGCCCCTAGACCTGTAACAGCTACTCTCAGTTAGCCTCTTCCCTCCCAAAGGGGAAGAGAAAGGGAATAAGTGAGAGGGATTTATGGATCTCTGTTAATCCCCCTCCCCTCCCAAAGGGAAAGGCAA
>NW_008629019.1:0-58360 GCF_000691845.1 Merops nubicus
GTTTCCCTGCGCAGCTCCTGGTGGCATCTGAGGGAAAATAAGCGGATTTTGAAACGAGCTGAAGTTGGCAGTCTGTTATCTTTTGCCAAAGATAAATTCTGTGGAACTTTGAAAACGCTCATTTTTAAATTTTAACTTCTTTAAAAGATAAGATGTGTTTTCTTTCTGTGAAAAGAAAAACTCATCTCTCCCAGAAATCCATAAATACATTGTTATCCTGAGTACTTTAAATATGTTCCGGTGCCTGGACAGCTTCAGAGAACTTTTGTTTCTGTTTCCGCAGAAAGAATCACCATGCAAAGTGGAAGGAAACCCGAAACTGCTCTTTTAACAAAAAAGTGTTGGCTTTCTGCCTCTTTCACATGTTTTCCTTTTGCTTCATAATGGGAGGAGCAGGATTATCTGAATCATTGAGGCAAAATTTGGGCTGAAGATAAGATGAAAGAAGACTTGAAAATATGTCGGTATTCTGTGACTGTTAATTCCGATGCAGCTTGCACAAACAGAAGGGAATAGTGGTGGAGAGCACTGCAGTTTCATCACAAGGAGCTAATGGAGGATCGATGTTGATTTTTTTTTTTTAAATTAATTCTTTTCCTTCCCACTCTCCCATGAGTCCCAAAAGAGAACGATGGAAATGTGGAAAACAAGATGAGGGGAAGGCTGAAGACAATAACTTCGGTTTTGGAATCTGTTTTCCAAGTGCTGTAACTTCCCTATTTCATCAAATACAACACCTTGTTTTGAATAAATTATATCGTTTTGTGATCAGTGGATTTTTTGTCAGATCTAAAAGTGGAATTTGACCTGATTGAAAGCTTTTTTAAAAAGTAAATGTATGACTCCAATTCCTTTTTTCAAGTCAAGTTTTTCAATTTACCGAGAGATGGTGTTTCAGTCTCTTCCTGTGTATTGTCAACCTTTTACATCCATATCTTAGAGATTTTACGTTTTCTCCAATTTTAGTATTTGTGCTGTGGTGTTGTGTTTGAGAAAAGTGTGAACAGACAAGTCACCTGAGAATTGGGTTTTCAACAGTCTTTTTATTTCCGTATTGTAGCTCAGATTACAAGTAATCCGAGTATCTGTGAGAATGCACAGTACACGCTCAGTCTTTTATCCTAAAAATATGCCTTAAGATGTTCATTTTTGTACTACCTGCATCACAGTTTGACATCTGAACGTTGTGTTTTGTTAGGAAATGCATGCCTGGGGAAGAGGAGCTGCCTAATGGATCATGGCTCTGATGTTCACAGGGCATACTTTATTTCTAGCGTTAATGATGTTTGCTGTCTTCACTTCTGAAGAATCCGTAAGCAATTACTCTGATTGGGTGACTTTCATAGAAAACGTAGATCAATATGAAAAACGGCAACTTGAAGGTCTAAGTGCTGAGCAGAAGCTGAAGAAGCCAGTTCTTCACCCAAGCTTGTATTTCGATGCTGAGGACGTCCAGGCACTGAGGCAGAAGGCTCGTTCCAGCCACTCCCATCTCTTCCGAGCCATCAGGAGCGCTGTGACGATTATGCTGTCCAACCCCTTGTACTACCTACCTCCACCCAAGCACGCTGATTTTGCTGCAAAGTGGAACGAGATCTATGGTAACAATCTGCCACCTCTAGCATTTTATTGTTTGCTGTGCCCCGAAGATAAAGCTGCTTTTGATTTTGCCCTAGAATATATGGATAGAATGGCTGGCTACAAAAACTGGTTGGTTGAGAATGCCCCTGGAGATGAAGTGCCACTCGGTCACTCCCTAACAGGATTTGCCACTGCTTTTGACTTCTTGTATAATTCACTGGAAGAGGAGAGGAGGCAAAAATACCTGGAGAAGATATGGTCTGTGAGTGAGGAAATGTATGAGTACTCAAAGGTTCGTTCCTGGGGAAAGCAGCTTCTCCATAATCACCAAGCCACCAATATGCTTGCTTTGCTTATTGGGGCTTTAGTTGCAGGGGTGGACAGAGGATCTCGGGCAAATATTTGGAAGCACACTGTTGTTGATGTGATGGAGAAAACAATGTTTCTGCTCAATCATGTAGTAGATGGGTCTCTGGATGAGGGAGTAGCTTATGGGAGTTACACAGCCAAGTCAGTAACCCAGTATGTTTTCCTAGCACAGCGACACTTTGGTATTAACAATTTGGGGAATAACTGGCTCAAAATGCACTTCTGGTTTTACTATGCCACATTATTACCAGGCTTTCAGAGGACTGTGGGCGTAGCAGATTCTAATTACAACTGGTTTTATGGTCCTGAGAGCCAGCTGGTTTTCTTAGATAAGTTTATCCTGAAGAATGGAGCTGGCAACTGGCTGGCACAGCAGATTAGAAAACACAGACCCAAGGACGGGCCAATGGTGCCATCCACTGCACAGAGGTGGAGCACACTACACACTGAATTCATCTGGTACGCTGCTGAAATCCCACCTCAGCCACCTCCTGACTACGGTACTGCTAAAATGCACGTGTTTCCTAACTGGGGAGTGGTGACCTACGGGGCTGGACTGCCCAACAGTCAGGCAAACACCTTTGTGTCCTTCAAGTCTGGAAAACTGGGTGGACGTGCTGTCTACGATATTGTTCATTTTCAACCGTATGCCTGGATTGATGGGTGGAGGAGTTTCAATCCGGGCCATGAACATCCCGATCAGAACTCTTTCACTTTTGCTCCCAACGGACAGGTGTTTGTTTCTGAGGCTCTCTATGGACCTAAGCTCAGCCACCTGAACAATGTCTTGGTCTTTGCTCCGTCTCCAACGAGCCAGTGCAACCAGCCTTGGGAGGGACAGCTTGGGGAGTGTGCCCAGTGGCTGAAGTGGATTGGTGATGAGGTCGGAGACTCAGCTGGAGAGATTATAACAGCCTCCCAGGCTGGAGAGATGATGTTTGTGAGTGGCGAGGCGATATCTGCCTACACATCAGCCATGAGATTGAGGAGTGTGTATCGTGTTTTGCTGCTCCTAAATTCTCAGACGTTGTTAGTGGTAGACCATATTGAGAAGGAGGATGACTCTCCTGTTAATTCTGTCAGTGCCTTTTTTCATAACCTCGACATTGATTTTAAGTACATACCCTATAAATTTAAGAACAAATACAATGGAGCTATGATGGATGTGTGGGATGCCCACTACAAGATGTTTTGGTTTGATCATCATGGGAGTAGTCCTGTTGCTAGGATACAGGAGGCAGAACAAGCTGCTGAATTCAAAAAACGATGGACTCAGTTTGTAAATGTTACCTTCCCAATGAAAAACACACTTACAAGGATTGTTTACCTTTTCCATGGCCCGTACGTCAATGTTTCAAACTGCAGACTCATAGATAATGCAAAATCTGGATTTCAGATTGCACTCAGTGTCAACAACACTGAAAATACCATCTCGGTTGTGACCGAGTATCAGAATTTAAAGACAAGGTTTGATTACTTGGGGTTTGGTGGTTTTGCCAAAGTGGTTCACGAAGACAAAGTGACCAAGTTTGGTCTGGGTACTGAATCTGTGAAAAAACAGATGAAAAATAACAGAGTGATTTTCCCATTTGGATTCAAAGTGAATGTAATTGCAGGGTTAATTTTGGGCGTTAGTTTGGTCGTGCTGGCTTTTCAGTGGCGGTTTTACATATCCTTTGGGAAGATGTTGCGTTGGATCCTGATCCTGGTTGTCACACTGTGGCTTATTGAATTGGTGGATGTGTGGAGCGTGTGTACTCAGCCCATCTGTGCAAAGTGGAGCAGTGACATGACAAGGCTAGAGCACGATAAAGGCAATAAAGCCAAACAATTAGAAGGAAACCCTGTTGTTTTGCCAGATGTTATCATTACTTCACTTCCAGCTTCTGGTGCAGAAATTTTAAAACAGTTGTTTTTCAATAGCAGTGACTTCTTATACATCAGGATACCCACTCCCTATCTCGAAATTCCTGAGACTGAGTTTGAAATTGATTCCTTTGTAGATCCATGTGAGTGGAAGGTTTCTGATGTCCAGAATGGTCATTTTCGTCTTATCCAAGGGTGGCTCCGGTCTCTAGTTCAGGGCACAAAGTTACATTTACAAAACATTCATTTATATGAAGCTAGCAGAAGTAAATTTGCTCAGCATTCTCCCACAAGCAAAGACAAAAAGAAAAGATCCAAAAAGAGAGAATCTCTGTCAGAGCAAAGAAGCAGGGCAAGAGGGGGTCCAGATAAAGATGCTGAGTATATTAGGGAACTGAGAAGACATCTTGCGTATTATCCTAATGCACGACCTGTGCTTAGTTTAAGTAGTGGGAGCTGGACATTGAAGCTTCCCTTCTTTCAGGAAATCCTGGGACCATCAATGAGAGCATTGTATGTAGTAAGGGACCCACGGGCGTGGATCTATTCAATGCTGTACAAAAATAAGCCAAGCCTTTACTCCTTGAAAAATGTTCCACAACACCTGGCTGCGATGTTTAAAGGGGAGGATGGTAAAGGAAAATGTCATTTAAATGAAGGCTATGCCTTTGAATATGAATCTTTAAGAAATGAACTTTCAAATTCTAATTCAAATGCTGTTTCCGTGTTGTCCTATTTATGGCTAGCAAACACAGCAGCAGCACTGAGAGTAAACAGGGACTTGCTGCCAACAAATTACCAACTGGTGAAGTTTGAAGATATTGTGAGCTTTCCTCAGAAGACGGCTGAAAGAATTTTTACCTTTCTTGGTATTCCTCTTCCTCCTGCTAGCTTAAACCAAATATTATTTGCCACCTCCACCAGTCTTTTCTATCTTCCTTATGAAGGGGAAATTTCACCAAGTAGCATTCATGCCTGGAAAGAAAATATGCCCAGTGAAGAGATCAGACAGGTTGAAGATATCTGTTGTTCTCTGATGGACCACTTAGGCTACCCAAAGTTTGTAGAATAAATGCTGCCGGTCAGCAGAAATTTGCACTAATGATCTCTGACTCCCAATTTGTGGATAAATATTAGAGAAGTTTGTTTATTCTTGTAAAATTCTGTACAGTCTGCTACTTTCAGAGAGATTATTTTAAGAAAAGGATAGTTGTTCCTGCAACTGTGGATTGTTGTTTTTTTTGTTAGTTTTGGTTTGTTTCGTTAAAAAAAGAAAAAAACCCTTGTAGCTACTTTTGCTGCCTTTTAAAAAAAGCTGTGTGAACCTTTGAAGAACTACCAGCTGGGGACTCTATAGCTCAGGGGATTAGTAATAGGATATGGATCTTTCCACCTCCAGCTCACCAGTTTGACTCCAGACCAAGTGGTTAGCTCCTGAGAGTACTTGCCATCTGATGATTGTGTGAAGGCTTAATTGAAATTAAACTGGTTAAACTGGCCCAGTTCCCAGTGGTGATAATTAGCCCCCTTTTACAGGTTTACTGATGCATTCTGTCTGTGTCTCACTGATCACTGTAGTGGTGCAAAATAAACATAAGCTGAGATTTAAGGCTGTTCAGCATCCCTTCAGTGGGAGGAAACAATCAGAACATTTGAGTGAATCCAATTCCTTATTTACAGTCTCAGCAGACAGGTCCAGGACTGGAATGGACGTGGATATTTGGTATCATTATAGGATGTGCTTCCTTCAGCTCAGAGATGTGGCACTTAATTGGGCTTTGTGCTTTGATGAAAAAGAAGATTTCATTCTCCTTGCTGACAATGTGATACCCTTTGTGAGCCTGAAGTAAACTATCCAGAGAAAAAGAAATGGGACAAAATGTAAGAAACCAACAAGATCTGCTAAACGAGCAGTTAAATGTGGTGAAGATTTTGTGTAGTTTTGACCTGCCTCAACCTAACTTAATTTGGAAGGTTGATAACATCTTGGCTCCTTGCACTGCTTTATCCTGTACCTTCTGTCTAAGGGGTTTTGCAAGGATTTTCTCTTTTTGAGTGAGATTCTTCCATCCTTCTTTGTTGTAACACATTTCTCTGCTGATTCTTGTGCATAATTTCACTGAGACCAGTGCAAATATTTGATGTCATTGTCAATGGGTTATTGTTGATGTCTACATAAAATGGTAATCTGAGATTTAAAAGATCTTAAATAAATCTCCAGGTCTGTGTTGCTGAGGGGTATTTTGCTTTTCTGTATAATGATTTTCTGAAAGACAACTATTGCTAACCTCAGGTCTTTTTTTCAGAGAGGGGAGAAATCATCTGAAAATGACCTGTCCCTCAGCCACCTCACATTTGAGTGATATTTCCCTGCAGTAAACTATTTCCAGAGTTGTCTGATTTTTATCATGATTGGTGTTTCTTTAACATGGTGCTGTGATATGATACAGGTTTGGAAACACATGGGGTTTATAGGATAGATGTGTCTTTGTCACATCTCATCTTCTTCTTGAGTCATACTCTTGCGCATGCCAACTAAGGAGCAACAAAATAATTCCCGTTTCCCAATTTAACTTGCTCAGCGTTCTTTGGAAATGCATGCATATTGTAAATGTCTGCAGATGTGTAAATCAGATCACAAGGAGACATCTGTTTCCTTTACCATCTGTTTTGTGTTACAAATGGAATTGTCTTGAAATACGCTTCCGTTGGTTTGTGGGAGCTGGGATCAGTTTTGGCTTAATAATATTGAAATATGCGTGTAATTACTGTTTATTTGGGTGGTAAGCATTAGACAATGTCAAAAGTGCAGTGAGTTGATGTCTACAGACGAAAGGTACCCTTGCTGATTTTGAATATGAAGGAGTCCTTGCCTTTCCTTCCAGTCTTACTCTTAAATCTTTGGCTCATCCTGCTGTCTTGTCCCTCCCACACACACACGCTTCACATCCTCTGCAGCATGTTGGGAGATCTCATTATGACCCAGATAAAAGTAGCTTTTTCTTGGCCAGTCGTTGGTATTTCAAAATAGGCCTCTAGCACAAAACAGCTATTGATATTTTGCAGTCTCACTAATCATAACTTGGCTGTCATTTACTAACAGTAGTTGTTTTTCCCCTTCAGTTCTAGGTTTCCCCCCTGGCTATGTGGAATGCCACATTAAAGGAAAAACTAAACAAGTTAATATACACTGACACGTTAGTGAAACTTTGGTCTCCAAGTATCATTCTCTCAAATTAGCTTCTCTCTGAAGCCATTTCTGGTCTTATATTGGGGGGGAAAGAAAAAAAGAAATTATTGATGCCTGTACTGTCTGTATTTGACAGAATAAGTTTCAGCATTTGCCTTTTGTTTCCAGGATTTACACTTTATAATGAGAACAAATAAAAAAGCTTTTCTCTGTCAGACGTTTTAGGGCAGCTGAAGGTAAGAATTAAGAGTGACTCTGCATTTGTGGAAGTAAAAAGAGACCTTCAAATCCCTTCCTGAAAATGACATATGGAATGCCACAATAGCCTATAAACCAGCTCTCTCTGTTTTTGAGGAGTTAGGGTGGACAGAATTTTCTGTTGGGAGCATCATCTGTGGTGCTTCTGGAAGGAAGGTTACCCCATGCACCCTATATTCATAATAGTGTCATTAATTATATGCAAGATGTAGGAGCTATTTCTTTTCTGTACTGCACCTTCCCAGTTCAAAGCACACAGAATCTATTGTTCAGATTTCGTTGCATTGTGTATTTCTTACACAGATGTAAAAAGGTAGAAGAGAACTCTGTTCTTTATTTTTAGATCTCACTGTGAGGGCAAATGCATTATAATCATTATGCTAAAAATATGTAAAAGGAAAAGCAGTGACTTTGAAGACAACAGAGGAGGAATGCCTCAGGTATGGCAAGTCTCCAGTTTTCAATGGAATAATTGTTTTGCTGAGGTTTAGATGTTGTTTGACCACTTGAATAGTTAGTACCAGACAGGAGGTATCCCAGCTATGGAACTCAATGACTTTGGAGATTGTGGCCTCCATACCTGTATGAATATGGGTAAATATGCATGTAGTTGATGAGAATGCCCACTAAAAGGCACAGATCTGAGACTGTGTAGCATAAATTTCAGTGCCACAACCCATAAAATGACAGTTGTGGTATAAAGAAGCAGGAATAGTGTGGAGGCCTGGTGTTAAAAAAAAAATATAAATAAATTTACTTTTCTCTGTTAAAGGATAAATGCCACTTTTATGTCTGTGCTGATCTTAAGTCAGATCAGTCATTAAATAGATCCTTTTTTTTCTTATGCAAGTATTCCCACTGAGACCAGTGTGCCTCCATGTATGTAGAATATGACTGCAATTTTATAATATGAAACAATTTTGTGCATGTGCAGAATTATCCTCAACATTCTTTTCTGTCACTAGTGGCCAGAGGAAAAATGGTCTCTACATAGACACAGACATTAACCTCCCCTTTCTCCATATAGTGATAATAAAGATAGTCAGGAAAATTTGAGAATTAGACCTTTTTGAAAAGCATGTCTATTTAGGCACCTTGTATTGAAAAGTGTTCTGACACTTTCAGTTACACCTTCATAGAGATTCTCATGAAAACTAGTCTTAATACTTCATCTTAACTTTGTTTCCATTTTTTCCCTGTGTTATATGTTGAGAATCATTTGTAACACATTGTAGTCTGAACTCTTCAATTATGAGTCAGCTAAGATCTTGACATTTTTAAAAGGCAGGCATTGTTTAAATGCTTGTATTCTGAATCACATTTGGAAGACTAATAAAAATAAATGCAGAGGAAAACTTTTTAGTTATTTAATTCATAACTAAGTGGCACTGGCCTTGGGGAGATGTGCATGGGTCTTAGCATTCAGAGTTGTATCAAATTGCTTGGATCTATAGTCTCTGGGCATACTTAAATGCCTCTGCTGCTCCCAGTAGGCCTTTCCCAAAAATGACATCTGTGGAGAATCAGTATCATGGTCAGACTGGTTCCTTTCACCCTCTTGGCACACAGTTGGCATGCAGTCCTTGTTGGATTTATGTTTGAACAGTTAATCTCCCAGAGCCAAAGTTTAATTTCTGTACAAGATCCTCAATGATATGTAACATATACAGCACAACTCATTTGACAGTCTGCTATTGTTCTGGTAGCGTTAGAATGCAAATCAAAAAAGTCCACTTCAGGTTTTAAAAAGTTATTGGTGACTGATTTGTAAAGCTGCAGTCATAGATCAGATTTTTATTTTTTTTTTTAGCCATGAAAACATTTTCACTTTCTGTTGAAACTTAGTGATGTGACTGCTAGGGGATTCCTGGCTCTGCTATTAGCCAATCATTTCCATTAGGAGTCTTAGAGACACCATTTGTTTGATGAACATGAACATACATAATCTGGAATATAATATTGCATTTGCTGAAAACATTTGAAGTGCACAGTTCAGCATTAAGGTTAAAAATATTTTATCTCAATATTTCTGTAAGTTATAAAAATCAGCCCCTTTGCAACTGGCCCATATGTTGGGTTCCATATGTTGGAATATTTTGTAAATGGAAACTGTGATATTTGTTTATATTACTTAAAAGTAATTTATCAAAATTATTTCTTTTTAATTACACATGAAATTATTTTCTGCAAGAGGATAAGTATTGGATCTTAACATTTGTATGATCAAGGCATCATAAGCTTTCCTTCCTTTCTCTGTGCTCCCTTTCAGCTTTGGTTCAGACTAAAACTTTTGCTTAAATGTCATCATGAATGGGTTGTTTACCAAGCGAGGTGTCTGCCTGGGCACTCTTACAGTCTCAGATTCCATTTAATTGTATTTCAGTGTGGAAAATTGTGGACTGTGAGTCATGGATCAAATCCCTAAATTGTGAGCTGTTCAGAAATGGGCCATAAGTGGAATGATGCCTTGCTGACCTCAGTGAATGTTGTGTCATTGATTTCAAAAAAAATTCTATCTCCTACTATCAACAAACCATTATCAAACTTAGTCTGAATATTCCAAAACAACAGAAATTACAGGAAGTAAATGCCTCAAATGATCATGAAGGATTACTGTTCTTGTTATTTGATGAAAAAATGAAATGCATTTTAGTAATACAGATAACAGAAATTGCTTTGTAACCCGAATCAAATCTACCTGTAGGCTGTCTGATAAATTTATAAACTCATAAAAGGAGGTATAGAAACAAATAGATACTGAAAATCATGTAGAGAGCACAGTTTCAAATGTCAGGACTTCGATTTTCCTTAGTGGGTAGGAGTTTCCTGACACGTGATGTACACTGTTCTCAAAGAGGATGTGAGTGAGTAATCTTGTGCTGCCTCAGAAAATACTTAATAATAGGAAAGTGCTGTTTCAGATTACCAAAATGATACTGTTTTAAATTAAACCATGCATCTTTCGGGCTGACAGTATCTTGAGAGCTCTGTATGACATAGGAGAACAAAGGCAGTCTAGTCTCATTCACACTTGTTTTAACAGAATAATTTCTGAAAGGCTCTTCATTTATGCTGGTATAAACTCAACGTGTAGCTACTCTCTTTACTGAGAAAGATACTGTGGCATTTCAGATCATTACCTGAATTAATCTATTTCACAATAATTTAACTTTCACACCTAAATAAGGAGCATTGTCACTCTGCAATCAATGGAAAGTGAGTGTCACCTTCAAAGGTAAATCAGACATTGCCTACCTCTTTGTGAACCCTCTAAAGCCAAGGGTGGCTAAACTCTTACGTTAGATGCTCACTGAAAGGCCTCTAAATGGGGTGAATTTGGCTCTAAATGTGGATGGTCTTACATCTATCTAAGCAGATGTCTGTGTCTGAGCAGTTCTAGTGAATACTCTGTCCTAAACAAAACTTTACAAAACATCCTGCATAAAATAAAACTATTGTTAGCAAAATAATATTTTTGTGTTACCTTTTTCTTTTTTTCCTCAAAATATTTCACTGCTTAGGATATCACAAAACTTTGTGTTGTAGTTCAGATGTATGTATTTACATTTTTTATAATAGTGCTATTTTTGTTTGGTTTGAATGTGGGAGCTACTCTTACCTTCAGAAAGTGCTGATGGCAAGACCTGATTCTGTCTGCTCTTGGATGCACAGTGAGTATGTTTGGTGTTAAGACCACAAAATAGCTGTGTTCCTAGAACAAAAAGGGTGATTTCCCTCTCAGTTCTCAGGAACTGGACAACTCGGTGCAATCAATAATCTTGAAGTCTCTTAAACACTGTAATAATATGCAAGCTCTACATTTAGAATAGCGC
Organism: Merops nubicus; assembly: GCF_000691845.1. Taxonomy (NCBI): domain Eukaryota; kingdom Metazoa; phylum Chordata; class Aves; order Coraciiformes; family Meropidae; genus Merops; species Merops nubicus. Next base: position 11,098 of record NW_008629019.1, read on the forward strand.
CTCTCTTGTAATTCCCAAATTAAACCAGGAATTTTTTGGAAGGCTGATACTTGGCCCAGAAACCTTTCTAACAATTGAACAGTGCAGGTAAACAAGTTCTATCAGCCATGAATGTTCTCTCATGTGTTCAATTATTATTCTTTTTTAAAGATACATAATCAAGTTAACTGGAATAACTGGAGCCCTCTGGATCTCTTGCTGAGCATGGGCTGGTGAAGGCAGTATGTGGGAGATCCAGAGGCACAGGTAGTTCAGCAGCCTTGTTGCTGCAAAGGTCTGTAACGCACTGCAGCTGCATCTGAGCTGCAGCTAGTTTCCTAGAGCAGAGTTTTGCAGGTTTAGTTACTTGACCTTTTTGTTTATTTAATTCATCAGCAGGTGCTTGGGATATACCTTAAACATAGGAGCAAGAATAAGACCTGATCCTACCATGTGAACGTCAGCATGTTCTAAAGCAAAGGTTTGCATGCTTTCCAGTTCTGATGATGACATATCTAGCTGTGGAATAGGCTGAATGTGTTGGGTTTTGTTTTTTGTCTTGATAAAATTATATTTAACTGTGAAATAGATTTAATGTTTGGTTTTGGTTTTATTTGCTGGGGGGTGTTATCCCTGTGCCTTCTCTGTTAGTGGCTGCTGAATTATTTTGCATTTGGTGGGTGGCCCATGCCTATCTCTTGTACCTCGTCTTAGATCTTGTCACTATGCTCTCACAAGTAATTTTTTTTTTTTTTAACCCTCTGAATCTTGAACCCAACTTTGGCTTTTGGGAGACTTACATGGAAAATGCCTATTATGATAAGAGAAACAAGGTGTGGTGTAAAGAAACATTCCTGTCTTGCAAATTCTTTGACAGTATTTGTCACAAGCTATTTTCTGAAAAGTTGTTCAAATTGAATAAATCCAATATATAAAGCTCAGTGAAAACTAACATCATGGTAAAAGGCAGGCTGTCAGAGAGAATAAAGGAACACTTGTTTGTGTGAAAGCCATTGATATTTTCACTCTTAATTGTTTTTATAAGAGAAGAGTTGCTTATATTTCTTGGGGGGTTTTTTAGACTTCTTTGTGTTTCCATCTTACAGCTTGCCTAGAAACAGATTTTACCCTATGTTTTCTGAATCTTAGTTTGAAATGTTAATTTTCTTACATTTCCTTGAACCTTCTGTTGTGTTTCATGGTGTTCCAGTCTATTCTTTTCATCAATTATATCCCACAGATGCCACTTGATTTAAAGAAACAATCTCAGGCCTGGTGAGGACTATGACAGGTACACAGAAATGAACTGAAAAAAAGGAGAAACAAAATGTTATGCTGCTGAAAAGAATAGACTTGAAAGTCTGTATTGGAATATTTAGGTCTTAATGAGCTGCCATATCATGCACTATGAATGCCTGAATAATAGACTTTATTATTCACTTTATCTGATCAGCTGAACATTATCTGTTTCAAATAGCATAAGAGTACGGATGGAAAAATAAGTTAAAAGGAGCTTTTGATGTATTTTGATTTATTTTTTTTTCCTCTTCAAAGCAGTTCTATTCTTTTGTACTCCCAAGCTGTGTTAATTTGTAACTAGATAGCTACTACCCAGCACAGCTCTGTAACAACACTGTTGGCACCAAAGGGTGCTTTTCAGTGAGAGGGTGCAGCTGCACCTCCTGGGTGTGGATTCAGTGTTGGTGGTTTCTCAGCTGCCAGCATCCTTTGGTGACACATTTGAAAGAAAAGTTGACTTCTGAAATGAAGAACTGTTTCATGTTAAAGAATGGACTGTGCTGTTGCTGAACAGAATAGAGGCCATGTGAAAACATACATATTACTGACAGTCAGAATACTATAAGTTACTCATAATTAATCCAGTCTCGTATTCATATCTTTACAAGCATGTGTGTAGCTCTCATCCATTCCTCAACCTAATTACTATTTTCACGACCCTCTTTAATTGCTGGCTAGGCTAAGATGAATTTCCTTTCATTTGCTCAAAAAGAACAAGCCTACCTGATAATACCTTGGCTTGCTTGATATACTGGGACTTTTTTAAGCTGCTGTCACTTGAATGTATGTCTGTACCTCTAAATTGCTCCAGGGTGCATTAACAGATCTTACATAATGAATGATCCTGTTGACTTCAGTGTACAGGAGTTTACCTATTTGTATTCCATCTCTCTCTGGTGATAGCCATGCCTTAGTGCCTTTAACACATGAAGGGAATAGAAGGATTAGTAAAGAGCAAGGCTAGACAATAAACACAGAACTATGATATTAATTGTTCACAGATTGTGGAGAGCATTTGCCAGCAGTGTGCTTCATCTACATTCAGTTGTCTGTGCATAGCAACAGGCTCATAGCATCCTTTGCTATCTGAATCTCCCTGGGAAAGTTTATGACTTAAAGGTACAGCTTTAAACAGCTACTAAATATATAATTGTTTTAGTGCCTCTTAAATTTATCTAGGTGCAATTTTCTTTTTGATATAAAGGTGCAAGGAAAACAAAGTAGTTATTCAATCCCCTTTAAAGTTAAATGCAAACAAATTAATAAAGGTGTTCATATTCTATTAAAGTTTTTTAAAAACATCTGTAAGGGCAGTTTAGCAGAACTGCTATTAAGTGTGTTAGTAAATTATTACTTCTCATGCTCTATGTGTCATGCATAACAGATACAGATATGACCAATTTGCTTTTGTTGATTCATGCTCTATAATGTGTCATGCACAACAGGTACAGATATGACCAATTTGCTTTTGTTGGGCTTCTGAAACAGAATTGGCTAGATACAGAAACAACTTTTGACTGAAAGCAGATATAATAACCTCATGGAAAAATCCTCTTACCCATAGTTAGATACCTTGCAGTTACTCTTGTGCTTAGTGCCTTTTATTTTGTGTTATCAGTGAAGATTTAGGAACTCAGGTTTGGTTTTATTTTTTGTTACTATTACAGGTGCATTAAACAGCAGTATGAAAACACTGGGAGAAATGCTCCATAACTTTAAGGACCTCACAAGTCTAAATGGTAAATAACTACTACCATCTATACCTTAGAAATTAAAAGCCCAGTAACTTACATAAGGCCTATAGATAATTCTGTGAGTGTCATGGAAGTTTGATTTAAATAGCTGAAATCTCAGCCTGCTTCTGTGAATCACGTGCAGCTTAGACATAGTCATTTTCAGTACAGAATCATTTAGATTGCAGAATACCTTTAAGATCATTGAGTCCAACTGTTAACCCAGCACTGCCAGGTCATCACTAAATCATGTCCCTCAGCACCACATCTACATATATTTTCAATACCTCTTGGGATCATGACTCCACCATTGCCCTGGGCAGCCTGTTCCAGTGCTTGACAACCCTTTCAAGGAATAAGTCTCTCCCAGTATCCAGTCTAAACCTCCCCTGGCAGAAATTTGGGCCATTCCCTCTGGTTCTATCACTTCTTGCTTGGGAGAAGAGACCGACACTGACCTGGGTCTCGCTATGTCCTATTGTGACACTTCAGGCCCAATCCACTGAGACACTGGGTGCCTTTGACATCTAATGCAGACAGCAGCTACCCAGCAGGACAAGGACTATGATTCTCAGTAACAAACAGTCTGACTGTATAATGAGTTTTACAAATGACACAGAAAACACTCTTCATCCCTTAGCTAGTACCTCAACTATACAACTCCAATGCAGAAAACGAGCTAGAGCTCATTAGTGCTACAACTTCCTTTCAGGCAGTTGAAGAGAGTGAGAAGATCTCCCCTGAGCCTCTTTTTCTCCAGACTAAACAACCCCAGTTCCCTCAGCTGTTCTTCATAAGATTCTTCTCCAGACCCTTCACCAGCTTCGCTGCCTTTCCTTTGGACACAGTCCAGAACCACAATGTCTTTCCTGTTGGGAGGAGTTTCTTGGCCTTTTGGCTAAGATCAAGTGTTATGTAGTGCAGTATATATGTTGTGCATGCGCATGATCAAATTCTTAAAGTCCTGCCAAATTTGGGGTAGTTAAAATGTGGCAAAGCAAGCAATGTCTGTGGTGTGGAACTAACTCTTACACAGGAAATGTATGCAGCAAGGTGCAGAGAGACTTTAAGGTGGTGAAGGCTCTTGGCAAATACACTGAATTTGCTCTGAATTTAAAACTTAAAATAGACTCTGAGATATGAAGCTTACTGTGACGTGTTTAGGTTGTGGCTTATATTTTATTTACAAATAAAGCACTTCTTTTTCATCCATTTAGCTGGAAGTGTTCTAAGACTGACCATCCTTTTTTCCTTCTTTTATTAATACTGTGTAGTTTCCCTGTGAGGTTTTATTTATTTATTTTATAGTCATATATTTGTTTACCAAGAGTGAATTTGATGAACTGTTTCATTACTTTTTCCTTCTGTTGCTTTAAAAATAAAAATGATACTTGCAAGCTTTTTGTGAAGGAATCTATCGGGATTTGTTAAAGTCACAAATTAGAGAAAGCCAGAATATAGCCATGGTTGCAAACTACAACAAACACTTCAAAATGTCTTCTTATACCAATAAAAAGAAGCACAAGATCTTAACCTTATTTCTTTACAGCAACTTTGTTGATATAACTGTATCATTTATGTTGAAATTGCACCCATTTGTATTTAAAATAATAATAAAAAAACCCTGCCCTCATCAAAACAAATACATATATGGTTTACAATAATTGTTATGAATAGTTCCTAACTAAAATTCTGTGGTAAACCAAATCTTCTGCACTATCCCTCTCACCCTTTGTGATTTCAGTTGTGAAAGGAGTGGCCAACGTCTTAATAAGTTTCTTACTCAAAGGCAAAATCTGTTCATAGCACTTAGAACACTGTCAAAACCATCAAGAAAAAATAATTTAATGATATTGTATCATGTTTAACTTTTGTAGATCTTAATTATGGCTGAAGGCTGAATATTCTGCTTTCATTTTGATAGAAAAATGCAATCATCTAAGTAAATTGGCCTATAAGTTGGCCTGTAAATTACCTTACCTGTAAATTACTTACCTGTACCCCTCCAAAATTTACAGACAGATGGATTACTAGTAGGGCTATTCTTTTTATTTTATTTTTTTTTTTTATGTCAGTGAAGTTTAAATTCAGTTAATTGGTCAGAGAGTATTGAGTTTAATTAAAGGGGAGTTAAACGATGTTTAATATCTTTAGCATATGGCCTGTACTGCTTACATCTCTTTTGACTTCAAGTTACAAGTGTACTTCTCTGAAAAGAAATCCTCAGTGATACCTCAAATCTCATTGTGATCTTGTTAAGCAGAAACATTTCCTGGGTGATGGACATTCTAGAGATTCTGCAGAACGTGCTTATGTATTTTACATTAGCACATCATATTAAACATTACTTCTGGACTCAAGTTCTCCTTAAGTTTTGTGTTCAGTACCAACAGATAATATATGTTAGTTTAACAACAATGGACAACAATTCTTACTGAAAAATGACTGTAAAGTGGCATAAGATTAGTATATGAAAAAAGAGATATCGTATCAATATGATAACTATGACCCACTCTCAGACCATAAATATCAAGGCACAACATGACTTCTCTTACTGCTCTTATGTGGTCATCTTGTTAGGGTGAAGCAATAGGATGTTCTTTGATGTCCTAACACCCACACAAAAGCTGTCTCCAGAAGAAAAACTAGTAGTTTTAATCAATACAGAGTAATATATAGCAGGCTTTCTTAATAACTACTTTTCTTGCCCTAGAGTATATACAGGCACATTTTACTGGCATCTGTATTTCTAACTGATGTCAGTATCTGCTGGCACTAGGAAAACATGATGATATACTGGTTCATATTATGCATTGACAGAAGAGGTAGTCAACTCTGGGTAGACTATAGCCTAGAGATTGTCACTGGTCGCATCTTAGTATTGCACAAAAATACACTGTAAATAGATTATTTTTATTGTGCTCACAGGGCTTACTGCAAGCTGTGGAATGATCTCTTTCTTCATCAGAAGACTTAGCAGAGTTTTTTTTTTTCATGCTGTCTTTCCCTGCTGCCAGGACAACAGAGCAAAAGGGATATAGCTGGAGGAGAAGATATATTCCAGAATGTCTGTGCAATGGGATAACCCTCAGGTGTGTCACCTTTGCTGTGCAGCCACAAACATAAACTAGAGCAAGCCTACTGCTTCTTCCTAGGGCATGGGTAAAATCTTGGCAGTCTCTTACTTGTGAGTACCCTACAGACTCAGAAATGAGAAGGCATTTAAAAGTAACCCTTGAAATGACTTTTAATCTCATGACATATGATGTAATCACACAGCTTCCATGACCTTGACTGAAGCCCTTAAGAGATTGAAAATTCCCAGGTGTAGGATGTAGTCATGTAACAGAAAGGGTAATTTTCTGCAATGTAAGAAAAACAAGGGTTTGGCTCTTCAGGCCATCAATATCTGCCACAGCACAACTCATAAGCAGACGAATAAGCTGACAGGATGGACTGCTGCACAGCTCCTGGTGCTGGTTCAGATGGATAGCTGTGGTCAGCACAAAGGTGATACTGATCAAAACAAATGCTGTTATGTGGCCTCATTCAGGTCTCTTAAGGAGGCGACAGGCTCTAGTCCCTTAATTTCCCATGCTGGTGGAAGAGCATCCACCTAATGCTTGTAATGATACCTCTTCTCTAAGTTAGCTGCTGTCATGGCTATCATTTCAGGGTTCTGCAAAGGGAAATTGCATGATGGGTTCTGTAAAGAAGCCTCCTTTCATTTTATAATTAAGCACTTTTTAGAGAAATGAAAATGTCTGGCTTCATGTGTTGTTTATTTAATGACAAATTAGATTTCAGAATGAAATATCTTGAAAGTGACTTTTGGTTTTAATTTATTTTTTTTTAACCACAGATTTCCATTACAAGTAGGAGACTAAAATATGCACCTCCATGAACTACAGAAAATAATATGGAAGATTGAGGGAGAGGAGAGCTTTGTTAATTCCAAGTAATTCAGGTGAAAAACTGGGATGTCAGTTGTAAGATTTCTAGCTCACTTGCCTCAGTATTATAAAATAAGATCGTAGCGAAATAATTTTATGTAGCCAAACTCCTACTGTGTCTCATCACTTGGATTCTTTGTTTTCAGTTTTGTCATCTTAAGTGTTTGGGAGGTTTTATTTCTTTTCTATGTATAAACACTAAGCAGCTATAGATATGCATCCTCAAAAACCAGAAGCACCCTCTCGTTTTAGAAGGGTCTCCAAAAGGAAGCTGATGCTCTACCCCTGTTCACTGGCAGAGTGTCACTGAGGATAATGAAGCTGAGGAGGGCTGCAGCAGCTGAGGGTAGGTGGCCTTCTACCTGTGGAAGAAATGTCGGTGTGGGACAGCTGGGAGGTGAGCCAGGACACAGCTACTGCAAAACTCAGCCTCTGCAATGCCTTACCTCCCACCAAATCCCCTCTCCTGCTTTCCTTAGGCAGCTGAAAATGAAGCACTGTCCACAGACCCATTAGGATGGGGAAAAGTGATCTCTTTAAAAATTTAATTTCTTTTGTTTCCTGTGTTTTGGCTTCTGTTCATGTAGATAAATAAATAAAAGCTCTCATTAGTGCTGTGTACTCAGCTTACAATCAGAAATACAAAGGAAAAATACTGACTGACACTTTAACTACTTGCTACTTTGTTCTCTTACAAGGCAGTATGGCAGTCCTTGTTCTGATAATAAATAAAGAAGGACATTGGATCTTTATCTAAAAGCTGTGCAGGAACTAGCTGGGTACCTATGTCTGTGTTTTGGGTACCTGAATAGTGAAAAGCCTATTGATAACAAAATAGATCACAGAGGTTTAAAAGATTGAAAGACAGGCCAAGTGGTTGCTAAGCTTTAGATTTACAGCTCTCTTTGAAGACCTGACTGAAATCATAATGATAAAGGATTTTTGCTTAGCATGCCTGCTATGGTTTTGTGAGAAATGGAGTATCTCAGTCTATCTCTGTACCTATGTGCTGAGCTATTTGGTAGTACACTCCTGGGGCTGGTTTCTATTCAGGGCATTTTTGTGTGAGCTCTGAATCTATGCATCCGGGTTTATCCTGTGGCTACATCATGCACCCAAATCCTGGAACCTGATATGTGTCTCAGATCTGATAATGTAGTCGTATCCTGAACAGACTTGCCAACAGTGGGGGTATTTTGTTATAAAGAGCACGATAACAAAGGAAGATACCTGCACTTTTTTTTTTCAAGTGGTGAAACCATAAAACCCCAGCAGTTTCAGCTCAGCTTCATTTAAGATTCTGAATTTAAGCTCAGAATTTAAAATAATATCCTTGAATTTGAAACCCATGCAAGTGAAATTGAAGTAAAGGTTTAAATCAGACATCATTGAAAGCTGATTGTCACTCCCTATGTTAAAAAGCAAAAACCAATTAGTTTGACAACTCGAAGCAGTTTGGTTTTTTACTAATTGGCTCATTTCCTCCTTTCTTTTAAAATGCATGGCAGTCTTTGGCTGCCTTTTCTGCTGCATAAATGGACAGTGCTGCTTGTGTTTCAGTGCAGGCCAGCTGGATAGAATACCTAGCTGTATAAGATCAGCAGTGAAATTCAAACTTATTTAGAAATTGTCATATAAATGCCAGTCAATGCAGTTAATTACAAGTAAATCAAACAGTCAAAATAACACTTGCGTTTATATTTATATATATAAAATACATATATACACACACACATATAAAAAATACATATATATACTTCCATAAAACAGCATGCCTCTTGCCTAGATGGAAAAGATTTACTCCTCAGTGAGGGCTGAGATGTTCTCCAAGAGGCACCTTTTCTGTATTGTTTTTAATCTATATCTGTAGATATAGGTTCAGCCATAATGCTTCACTGGTTTCCTGTCATGGGCTTTCTTTATGTAGGGTCACCTGATAATGAGGCTTCTGACATGTATCGTGCAAGATAAAGGTGCTAAGTGAAATTTCCTTATTCTTATCAGGTTTTCTGTGGCAGGTGTTAAAGAAATTGCATTGCTACAGAATTACAGGTGTTCTGCTGATCTGCTCAGATTTGATATTGGCTTATTAGAACTCAATCCCCAGGGACTCAATGAATAAGGGATTTTTAAAGTCAGCAGAGTTTCACTCTGGCTCTTAAAGCTGATGTATGCCTGTTTTAATGTGTATGAGCCAGCTTATAGCTCTCTTGCCTCCAGCCTTCTTAAGCTAAAGTTGGGCCAGTAGCAAGAGGAATGGGTATGAGATAAGCACTCTTGAGATCCCTACAGTTACAAATTCTATCCAGTTTTATAAGCAGAGCAGAGATTACAGGTCTGAGGGACATGGATCTTAGCCCATTTTTCCTCAGGCAGATAGCCTAACACAGATTAATTAAGGCTGGACACTTTGGAGCCCCACAGCTACCACATTTCTACTGGTATTTGTCCTCCAAGTTAATAGCATGGAGAAAGGAAATAAAAGAAGACAAACATTAGTTAAGAAGAAATGCCTGATTTCTATCAGTGACTTCTCCTTCAGAATGAAATTGCCCCATCAGGGCATGAGTGAGGAAGAAAGAAGATTTCAAGAATTATAAAGATATGAGTTTAAGCACTTAGTGTAACTTGGTGAAGACAGAATAAGTTTTCCACTGAATACAAAGGAAGGAAGAATCAGTTTAAGGTTATGTAAGGAGATAAAAAGGTCCGTACTTGGTCAGAGCAAAGGACCATTTAACTCAGTGTGCCATTTCCAGTAGTGGCCATACGTGAGCACTCAGGGAAGAGTAAGAACAGGGTAAAAACAGGATTCTTTCTCTGATCGGTTTCTCGGCATGAGTTAGGAAGAAAGAAGATTTCAAGTATTATAAAGATATGAGTTTAAGCAACTTGGTGAAGACAGAATAAGTTTTCCACTGAATACAAAGGAAGGAAGAATCAGTTTAAGGTTATGTAAGGAGATAAAAAGGTCCGTACTTGGTCAGAGCAAAGGACCATTTAACTCAGTGTGCCATTTCCAGTAGTGGCCATACGTGAGCACTCAGGGAAGAGTAAGAACAGGGTAAAAACAGGATTCTTTCTCTGATCGGTTTCTCAGCCTCAGGACTGAGCTAGATGTATTTAGCAAATCTAAATAGGTTTCTTTTCCATTAGTTGTTTTTTTTTTTTTTCAGTCTTCCCTTGAGCCCATGTAAAATTTAGAATCTATTATGTCCTCTGGCAAGGAGTTCAACACGGCTGTTATTCCTTCCTTTAAGTGCCATCCTTTAGTGTTTATTTTCATCCTGGCTCTTGCCATCTCTTTTCCAAGCTGAAAAGTCTTTGTTTACTTATTCTTTGCTTGAAAGCATTCCACTCCTATAAGCACGTTTGCTTCCCTTATCTGATTTTTCATTATTATCTTTCCTAGGGGTGCAAGAGCTGCAGATAATGTTGAAGATGTGAGCAAACACAATTCTAGATGGTAATATTACGACTCCAAGTTAGTTTGCCTTTGGTAGTGGAGGTGGAAGTTGTGTAATCACATTTTAAAGGTATTTGCCTTCTCCTATGACTGTAACCAGTTCTGATTTGTACTCCGATTCTCAGAGATTTTGAAGTTTGCACGTTAAGCAGAGAACTGTTATAAATAAATTATGACCATATTAACTGTGTTTACAAGTCATAGCAAAAATCTTCAGGCACTGCTCTACAAAGCAAGGCCTCTGTTTACAAAGAAAAGTGCCCAAATAAACACTCTAGTGAAAACAACATCCAGTTTATTTTTTTCTGAGAATTGAAACTTGTTCCTAGTTTTCAACTTTGTCACAGAGAAGAATGGGTGAATTTTCAGGACAAAATGAGGAATTCATAGCTAATAAACTGATACAAATACTAATAGATCAGTCTGCCTTTGTTCTGAAAGTTAATGCAACTTGGAATTCAAAGTCAGCTGTGTAGTTCTGAAATTTTTATGCAGCTTGTTAATCTGCACAAGGTGTTGCTTGTTACATCTTGTTGCTTCATCCAGCAGTTGGAAAGGACCTACAATGATCATCTAATCCAACTAAAATTATTCTATTCTATTCTTATTCTAGATGAAATAGAATCACCCCTGGATTTTGCATAGCATTACACAAGAAAAAAAAAAAAAGGTATGAAAATATTAACTAACTCTTTAAATGTTCAAGAGTTGCTATCTTGCTTCGGGTGTATAAGAAATATGGGGTAGTGCAGGGGTTTGTGCTCCCTGTCTCTTTTTTTCTCTTTATGGAAAAGATTCTCACAAGTATATAGGTTAAACATACCCAAGGTTAAGATATCTTGTCTGTACAAACATCTCTTTCTCAGAATACTCTTTGTGAAGGAATGTTTCCTGCTTAGAATACAGTGCAGGAGCTCTTGGTGCTGTTTCCTGAATGACCATCTGGTGTAATCTGGTATCAGCAGGTAAAGAAATCAGTTTAGTTTCTGAACACGTAGCTGTATGTCTGTCAGTAGGCAGGAGAAGATTATACAAAGGGGAGGATGTGCTCCCTAAAAGTAGCTTTGTGACTAAGTAGACTTTGGTGGAGACATGAAGATTCACTTTTTAAAGTTATCTGGGTACAGCTTTTCTCAGTGTTTTGAAGTCACTTGGGTCCCATTTCCTAAGAAAAGGATTTAATGGATTCACTTGGTTCTGCTAAGTGACTAGATTAGGCATCAAGTGCACACTCCCTGGCTGTGTACAGGCTAGTCATGTGTACTCTGGTGTGACACATAAGAGACTTCCACTTAGGAGAGAGCTCCAGAAATCTCTGGCTTGTGTGATGCCATGAAAGACAGATCTGTGAGTAATCCAGTTACTGACATCGGCTTGAAGTTCTTTCACCCTCTTATACATACCTGATAAAGCAGCACAAAATGAGCCCCTCTGTTTTTCCTTCACATCAAACTCCTGTATCCCAAACAAACAACTCTAGAGCACAAGCAGGATGTGCAGTTGCCCAGTTTACAAATTATCTGAGTGATTACAGCAGTCTATATGTATTTGACAACCTTCAACCTTCAATGAATATACTAAACTCAAAAAAAACCCCATGGTAGCCATCTTTGAGATGGCTATCTAAATGGTGTAGTGGCTAGGGTCACCCTTGGGCTGATAGTCATATAAGCATTCTCACCCCATCTGAGCTGTTAACATAGGAAGCTCTCACATCACATTCACTGTTGCTGCACCTATGGTTTTGATCACAGTGACAAATCACATCTGCTGCTTAACTGCATGTGTGAAAATACAGCTGAGCTCCTGCTCAACAGGGAATGATGGACTTCTTTTCAAGTCTCTCCACAACATTTTTCAGACTGCAGACAGTGATAAAGAGGATCCTAACATCTTCACTGTAGGGAACAAAGCAGCAAAGAACTTACTGTTTCTAGAAGACAGAGGTTCTTGGATGCTACCAAGAGGATTTGGGAAGCCTTCAGTCAGGGCAGAGGGTAAATACTGAAAAAAAACTCAGCAGAAAACGTGGAATTGGAAGAAACAGAAAAGGCAGGAAAGGTTACTGTATGGGTAACACTCTCTTCGCAAGCTCTGTGACTCACATTTTCTTTATGCTTGGCACTAACCAGCTTTTCCCCTCACTCAGATTGAGAGCCAAAGACGCCAGCTTTCTACTGTGAAATTACAATGGACAGAGGACTTATGTGTGTATCAGAAAGGAGTGTATCACTCTCAATATGGACCTTCCAGTATGAAAGTCCAGAATAAAATTCACTGCCATAAGTACCTCCTCCACAATGTATTGGAGAGCATATATTCAGAGTACAAAACATCAAGAAGACACTCATGGCCCAGAGTGTGATTTTTCCCTGTGCTTTAGTGAGAGGGAATGCATGGGTTTGTCTGGTTTGGGTATTGGAGGGAGAGCTGGTGTCTCCAGGGGTGATAGAAAGCATGGCATTGATCTGGGACACATGAACTGGGAAATAAATGGAGGAAGAGAGAGAGATATCTCATAGTTAAAGGGCTTAAAGAAGGGGAGGAGGATGCTGAGAGGTGAAGGCAAATGCAGCATCCTATATGACATTTCCTTCATGAGCAGCATGACACCTTCTCAGAGTGATGTATTCTCCTCTCTATTGTGCAAAGCTCCCTTCACCTTCTGGGGCCCTCTTGCCCTGCTCCAGCCTTCTCTGCTGTGCTCTGTAACGATTCACTGTCCCAGGGAAAAAACTAAAGAACAGTGAGGAGGCAGCATCTGGTGCATCGTGGGATCCAGTGTCACCCACACTGAAATAACTGTGGAGTGTAGTGGGTGCTTCTGGTGTCATGGAGGTTGTTCTGCTTTAAACTTTAATTGCAATCTCTTTACAAATGGGCACTAGAGTAGATGCCTAATTTTCATTGGTAATTCTAGATGGTACTACAACAATTTGAGGTGGCCTACTAATGTCCAATTGCAGTAATTTGTTTAGTGAGACGAAATGCAACATCAGGAAAAATGTATAATTTTACTTTATGCTAATGCATGTGAAATATTAACAGTGATCTTATAGTTAAGAACTGCTTTCTTCAGTCTTCTGTATTACCTTATGTTTCATTTTGACTCTATTTTGTTCATTTCAGAAAATTAAAATTCCTAACAAGTTCCATGCATTATTTTTAGGCCTGAAACAGTTGCCATCCTAAATTGGGTAGGGAAAAAAAAAAACAAAATATGTAATGCCTTGCTCAGAGCCAATTTACTGCATTCTTTTTTTATTATTATTTTAATTTATGCAGATTGAAAGCAGGATAGAAATATAGAAGTTAACATTTCCTTGCTGAAAAGTAGCTACTGATTTTTAGTATGGACTATTCACCACAGTATTCAACCATGTCCCCTTTCCCTTTTCTGGTGATTTTAGAGTGCTGATTAGAACAAAAAAGAGTGTGTCCCTCCTTTATGGACAGACTGCTGGGTGGAAACAAGCTTTAACAAAATTTAACAGCAGAAATGTGTTCTTGCAAAATGTATACAAGAATACCTGCACATGCAAGTGCATGGTCACTTTCTAATTTACTAATATTGCAAAGATAGTGTTACATTTTGGAGATGCTGTCAAAAATCCTTCTGGAAAATATGTTCTTAAGTATTTAAAGAGAATACAAATGACTTAGGTAGCATTCTTCATTTCTGAGCTGAAGCTCTTTAAGCAGCCTCTGTTAAGGCACACACTATGTATAGTTTTATTTGAGCTACTGAATAATTAAAGCAGTATTTCTCAACTGGCATTGCTTTTTGATTTAAATGGACACCTTCTCCTATTTACAAGCATGAAAGAGCCTGAATGGTCACTACCCTGTGATATGTTTCTGTGAAGGGCATTCATTTCCAGTGCTGGAGGATCACACCTCCTTGTCTGGGCCCAAAGACCTGATGTTAAAAGATTTTAATCTGTTCTTCCTAGGAGCATAAATTCAGCTACTGAAGGAGTTCTGATCAGTCTGATTTTATATGCAACATCAGGGTGATTTGGGTAGGAAGTGAAAAGCACTGCTGGGAAAGCTTTTGTGTATATTCTTAATGGGGAAAATAAGTGTTTGCTTATCTGCTTTGTTTAATTGAGTTGGGATTATAACTGTTCAAATTTTCATTCTTGACTGCTTTTGTAATGGGAACAGTGTTTGCAGTGTGTTTAGTCTTCCTGGGCTTTGCTGGGTGTCTTAGTCTAGCTTTATGAAGGATTTACATTTTATATTTGCTCATCATATTGTTTTCATAAGAAACAAAAAATTCTCGACGTAGGCCCATCAGGCAAGGCAATGAACAGTTAAAAGGAAAGGATATTTGTTATGTTAAGAATTTGTAAATTGAGTGTAGCAAGGTTGGCGATGGAAGTCAGAAAAATATTTCTAGTCTCAAAGGGTATCTCCAAGGTTTAATAGTAGACAGCATGCAGAAAAGAACTGATATAGAAGATTGTGGAATGCTTTTATTCCCCAGTGGAAAACACAGAAGAAGAAAAAATAAAGTGAAAGACAGCAAAAGCATGAAAAGAGCTTTAAAGGCAGCAAAATGTACATCAGGGAAAATGGGAGCAGTTCAGTTTAAACCACTGTTTAATAGACCTAAAGGTCTCACTTGGCTTGTGACCTTCCAACACAAGCCAAGTTTGTAGCACAGACTTTGTATTTTGGATAGTAGACATACATCAGACAAATAAGTTCATCTGGTATTTAGAAATAAAGTAAATTTTGCAATGAATAGAGACGGTGGCTTATGGTGGTGTTTGATATAACTGTGTTGAAAATAAATGGTTTCATTCCAAAAATCATGGTGAACAGTCTTATTGAAATATACTAGGAAGTCATGAACTGAGGGGGCTGAAATGGGTCTACATGTGGAACAAAATTAAATCTGACCCTTTAAATCATTTAGCTGCATTTCTATATCTATCTATCTATCTATCTATCTATCTATCTAATCTCCTTTCCTGTTTTACCTATATAAATATATGTACATAAATTATTAAAAATAAATGGAGAGTTAAAGGAAAATCCCCTGTCATAAAAAATTAACCTGTAGCATTGGGAAAATAGGAAGAAATCTTACCTGAGGAAAAAATATTCAATAACTAAT
Organism: Merops nubicus; assembly: GCF_000691845.1. Taxonomy (NCBI): domain Eukaryota; kingdom Metazoa; phylum Chordata; class Aves; order Coraciiformes; family Meropidae; genus Merops; species Merops nubicus. Next base: position 26,653 of record NW_008629019.1, read on the forward strand.
CCATAGGGCTGTATCTTTTACTGGAACAGTTCTTGGTTGTAACTGGCTACAGGCATTGCAGTAGGTGGGCAGAACACTTATGGGTTCCATAATGTTTGTTGCTGCATTTCTTTATTTTATATTTTTAAAGACATTTCATATTTCTCTTTTATGTGTTCAAAGTCTCTCACATTTATGGATTTTTTTATGAATTTAAAAAAAAAAAATATAAATATATATATATACTGGGCTACTTATTTACTTCAAGCATATCTTATTGCTTCTTGTGCAGAGAAGGGAGGGAATATTGTCTTTGATATATTTTGATATGGAGTTTAGGAAATTCACCCAGAAAAATGTAGTATAACCTATAAGGAAAATAGAGCAAGTCTGACACTGATGTAATCTTTGGGAATCCCCAAAATGTGAGTGATGAGACAATGATAAAGGTTCTTTTAATAAATCAGAAAGTAGGAAATTAGTAGAACACTTGGGAAGCAGAACCAGATTTTGATGATAAAATAATATTTTTTTTTAAATTGTCAAAATACAGATTTGAATTGACCACATTCGTATTGAATTTGTTGTTTCACTCAACTTCTCTTAATTTCTCCTCTCTTCTCAAGAACAATCATGAGAAAATAATTTTTATTTTATGCAAAGTATTTAAAAAATGGTTTGATTCATTACATGAAAAAAGTGAAAAGAAATTAGAGGGACTCCTTTAGTGAAATGAATAAACAAACCTTAGCATTTTGGTAAGTTTCTAGGAACAAATTAACTGTAGGATTCATTCGAATTACATCACAATGAAGGAAGTTCTTATTACCTTAAACAATTCTGCCTGCCTACATATTAACAATATAGTGGTGCAATAGAAATAAGCATATAATGAATTGAACTTGATGGAAAGCCACTATATTACCATGGTTTAAAATTTTTGTTGCTTTTTTTTTTTTCTTTGTTATTCAAATTCATTAAGAAATTATGTTGGAAAAGTACAAGTACATTGTGGTTTTCAATGAGCACTGGTATTAAAAGATTTGAAAGCTTCAAAATCTTTTTGTAAGTTATCTCATTTTTTTTTTAAATCTGGTCTTTATTTTCTTCATTTTTTTATTACTATATGATAAAAAATAATTTTGTCAAAGGAAGTACTAGACTTATATTTTCTTATGCTTGAACACAGTGTTGTTACATGGAGTAATTTGTATCTAACCGAAGCATGAGCCCTGCAAGTTGCATTTGGCAAGGTATCGATTAATTTCTTTAAAAAAAAACCTAAAATACATCATCTATCACTGACTTTCACAGATCATTAACTAACTTTTAGTTTATCCAAATTTCCCCTGAGGTGAAAGTAATTTTTAAGCCTTGCATTAGTTGATCAAGTTCACCTCAATATTCAGATTGTCCTTTTTACAGTTTTCCCTTGGAGCTGTTTGTCAGAAGCTTTAAAGTCACTCAAAAAGCTTTTTACACCATGGTGAGCTTCAGATACCAATTTCCATTTATTCTTTTTCTATGCCTTTTTTCCTTCTATAGTCACTCTCTCCTATTTTTATATACACTTTTACTTTTGGATGTGATTCATGGGGACTATTTTAAAAATGTATGGTGCTCATTGGGCATCATGAAGATGAGATCTTCTCCCTATGTTTTCTGAGGATGAGATTATGAAATGGGAGAAAACCCATTATATATCATTTTCCTGTACCAGTAAATCTCGTGTATCACTTTCACAAACATATGTATCTCCTCAGAACCCCGGGGCCTCTAGGACCTTTGGAGTCAAGTGTTACACAGACTTATACCAACTGTAAGGGTAAAATGGTGCTATTTTTAATTAATTGATAAAAAGATCCAAAGAATATATCATGACCATTTTTTCCCCCTGAAATACAATTGAGTAAATCTTACATTCTATGTTAACTCATACTCATTTGGAACCTGTGTATTCTTTCAAAAAATCCTTATTTATAAACTGTTTCTTACCTTGATATTTTTTTTAATGGATCTGGGTGTAGAAACATCGAGAACATATAAGAATTTTTGACTACTTGCTGAACAATTCACATTAGTTACTGTCTACTTCATTTTCTCTTGTAGTTTGGTGTGGAAATTAACTCCTCTATACCCGTGGTGCTGTGGAAAACATAATCTACCTTTTTAATAGCTTGTAGATCAAATAGCTCAACTCTGGGAAATGGGTTCCAATAAAAGCTCCATTTTGTTATGCTGGGCAGCAAATCCTTATTATAGCAGCCATCTTCATTATTCATTGGCATTTCCCTAACTTAAAGTTTCCTCCAAGTAGTGTTAACATTTGATGATGGAAAATGAAGGCCAATAAGCTGTACGGTGTATGTGCTTTGTAAAATAAATTGGCCTTTTGGGAACGGAGGAGCTGCAACTTCAGTGGTAACAATTATGTTTTTATGGCCCAAGACAGAAATAAAATGTTGAAATGGGAAATTAATGCAAAAGCTTAGTAGGGAAATTATGAAAAGCTTAGAATCTGAGCATGTAAAAATCATTGCAATATATCATCAGAGTATGTGCTTACGAATGATCAGTTAAATAAGAACTAAGAGTTATAAATAAAGTTATAGTGCCCCATTTTCCTAACATCAAATACTGGCTCAAAACATTTTTGTTAAAAATGTACATTATGTGCGTTCTAATTCCTTTTTGCTCAAGTTCCATTTCCCTCATTGCTAAGGTAATAACTAAACAAAAAACTATTAATGAGTCAAAGCTCACTCCAGCAGCTAGTTCAAAGATAGATAGAAAATGATTGATTATATAAAGAAACATTAGTTGGATACTGTAAGCTTAAAACTATTTTGATGTTATATTAGGTGTGATGCTTTTGTTGTCAGCCTGCAGAAGCTGTCAAAGCAAGCAAACAAAAATCAGCACTGAGTTGAGAGTGGGATCTTAAAAGAAATACCTTGAAGAACATCTGCCAAACCATACTGTGATAATGCTTGAAAATGTATATATCAAAATCTCTCGTGGTCAGTGCTGGCTAGAGTCATCTTGCTTATTTTTCAATTTGTTAAGTTGATATTCTTTTGAGTTAAAGAAAGTCTATGATGGCTGGCAGCAGGCAGCAATAGTGTAGACAGCAATGTAATATGCTGCATAACCTTTATTGAAAAAGTCTTCCATAAAGTCCAAAACTGTATTTAAAATTCCCAGCTGGCTCACTATCCATAGGAATGAAATTTATCCTCTTTTGGGGGTTATTTAATATGATTAAACTTTTCATGCTTTATTATCTATGTAAGTATTTCCACGAACAGTTTGTGCATATGCCACGTGCAGGATAGAAGCCCTGTTTTCAAGCAGTTTTAAGCTTCCAGTTGTTGAGAAGTAAATAATTTGTTTGCAGCAGTACATAACAGATGCCTTTCTCTTGTGTACACCTGACTCAAAAGTGTATCAGAATGGACAGAAAATGATTCACTTTTGTGTCAGGAACACCTAACACAGGGTGAAACTATTGTACTCAGAGTTTTGCACAAGCACATGGAAACAAAGGAAGAATTTAAGGACCTCTCATCCTATTTAAAATGTTTAGAAGGATGAATGATAAGGTTAAAAGATGCTGTGGTTTCCCAAGGTCTGGCAGAAAGTTTCTGTCAGAGTGAGAAACTGAAAACCCACAACATGTCAATAGCTCCGTATGCTTCAGCATCAGAACAGCACAAGAATAGCAAATAAGTATTTTCTGTGAAGGTAAAGTAAGTCTCTACAAAATTCTAGGGCCATAAAAAAAAAAGCAGAGATATTTTAGGCTTTCTGGACAGTGCATTGGAAAAGATAAGCACCTTCAAACAGGATCTGTGACAGGCAGAATGAGAAGGGAACTGCCAGAAGGCAACATTTGCTCCTTGGCCAGTTAGGCATGAGTTAGGTGATGGGAAGTGTCAAGATGAGGAGCTGGTTTTAAAACTTAGATCCTCAGAACTTCACAGGCTTCCCCTCAAAATCCCCACCCTGAGAGACTCTCTGGCTAATAGGTGTCTATTTAGGCTGTCTGAAAACAGTGTTTTCAGTTTTCAGAAAAATTTGGGCAGTTGCTTTGTTTTTTTTGTTGGCTGTGTGGCTGCAGTCCCTAATTAGCACTGTCAGACTGAGAGTGACTCTGTTCCCAGCCCACATACAGGTGACTAAACTCTGCTTAAATCCTTTCAGACATAGAAACTTGGATGGGGGGCAAGGAAATCTGGGGTGGAAGTTTAACTCTTACCTTTAACTCTTCTCTCTTCTTAAAAGAAAGCTACAGCAGTTAAGTCAAAGTCCCATATCCCTGCCTTTGGTTGTTTTTCTATTTCTTTTGCAGTCCTGAGGAAAAAAAAAAAAGCACCAATTACTAAAGCATTTTCTACCAGTAGGGAGGCTATGGGCAGTTTAGGGAGTCTGCACAAGTGATTTATCATTAATTTTTTGAGCCGACAATTGTGTTTATTTGAAAGAATAAAGAAACACCTTGTTAATTTCGCAATAAAGTGGGAACTGCTGCTGAAAATTGCCAGTTGAGCAGTGGTCAGCCTGGAAATCCAGAAGGTAGTTGTTTTGGGGTTTCTAGCAGCCAGATTCCTCTTAGTTTTGTGGGCAATTATCCATTCAAATCCATTCTTATTTTGCATATAATTCACACAAAAAAAAAAAAAAAAGTAAACAGAGGCAGTAGAATACTTGACCAATAGGTGGAAAATAGTAAAAAAACCCAGAACATCAATATATATGCAGCATTATGTGTTTAATAGGAAGCTGTTCCTATTGATTTATTTTTTTTTATTCACCATCCCTTAAAAAGGATCCCATTTTTATAATGCTTTTTTTGTCAATATGTTTCAGCAAACTGCTTCTGTCTGATCTGTGTAATAGAGTCTCGGTGCTAACACAGATCAAAGCCTATCAGATGTTTCACAGTGCACAACTTAATGAAATGTGACTTACATAATTTTTAGCAATTTAAGTATCTAGCAAAGTGTCACCCAGAGGTGCCCAGTGGCAGGCGTGCAGGTGGAAAGCTGAGCACACCTGACTGAGCTCGTGGAAACAAACTCCCTCATGGAGCATCAGCTGCTTTCTCACACAGCCATGCATAAGCTAGGCCACTTAGGTGGAACTAAAAGATCTGATTTTGAGATATATGTTCTGTTTAGGATTTGTATCCTAACGAAAGGCTAACTGCTAGAAATCTGTTACATTTCATGAACCCACCTCTGCCTCCATCTGTTGTTCAGAGTGGTGCTCATCATCATAGTCACTCCTATGATCTCCTGTGGCTTTGGGAAGAAAGCTTGAGAGCTGATTATTTTTGTTCTTTTCTTTTGTTAAAGCATGAGGTGAAATCTTCAGTACCAATTTTTTATTTCCTGGGAAGTTATATTGGCCTTGTACTAATGCTGTCTGCCAGCCTTCCCTCAGAACAGCGTCAGAGAATTTAGTTTATTATTTAAGGGACGAGAGGAGATGCATTGCTTCTTGTCTCGGTTTATTTTGTCTTTGGTGATTTTATTTTGCTGTGCTCTTGTTACAGCAGTTCAGGAGCCCTCGAGAAACAATACTACCCTTCACTTCAAATCACTCCTTAAACACTGGAGAAGTTTTCCTCCTTGTGACCAGGTGGCTTTGCTCCATCCCGTGAGTTCACTGTTAATGGACAGGCTGTTCATTTTTATTGGCTTCACAACCAGACTAATCAGTTCATTACTGAGCTTAACTAAAGTGCTTCTCTTCCACTCTGTCTGCAAGAAAAGAACTTCTGAAGCAAGCAGATGGGCACTTGACTGCCTTTGCCATCAACGTGCACTGTGTGCTGCACTTTAGATGGCAGGCTGGCAGTGATCCCAGCCTCTTCCCTTCCTGAGATCCCATACAGCTACAATTCACATTCCAGAAAGAAAAAAAATCACAGGGGTTTAACTTTCAATGTTATGGAGCAAATGAAGACTGAAAGTAAAACAATGTCACCAAAAATGTAAGGGTAAATTGAGTATTGTTGTTAGCTTTTCTTTGCTTTCTAGGTCAGCAATTCATACAGAAGATTAACCCCTCAAGACAGATAAATACATTTTCCTGTTTAATTGTTTGAAATAAAATGTTAGCAGCCACATTGCTACCATAAACTTGTTTTGAAGATTGAACTAGATATGCTTTTATCACTTCAATATAATCACCACCAAATTGTCCCTCATCAAATAGAATTTTTTTTTTTTTTCCCTCAGAAAAAAAGTCTCCATGAATGCCTACACACACATACCCCTGCAGGAAAAATCTGAACAACACATCATTATCCATTATTTTATATAAAATATATGCAGTCACCACCACCTACCTGCTCAATTCCATGATTCTTACATTGTTGCTCTGGTGTTTTGTTTTTGTTCACTGAGCAAATGCAAAGTCTGAATTTTGGTGTATGTAAGCAAAAGGTACAAACTAGAAAAAAGAGAGGATATTCTGTCTCCTGTTTCAGAATGTTTGCTATAGAAAGCTGGTTCATATCTAGCATAGGGAAGTACTTGCAGATAAACACAGGAAATAAGAAGCAAGAAGGGAGTTTATGATAGCATAAGGTGTATCACTTAAGCTGGTAATTCATTCATTTCCACAAAAACGATTTAGGTAAAGAGTGAAAGTAATAAAAAAATCAGACTGTTCACAGAACTTTGTAATACCTCATGTCATGAATACGAGGCCATTATGCCTGCTCTGTTCAGAAACTCTACATTACTTGACCCGTGCTACTGAACAGGTCAAAGGTTTTTTTTGTGCCATTCGTGGGTGAGGGAATCCCATTTTGACAAAAGCAAAATATTTTTAGAAACATGTAACTTTGCTAACATTTAAGAAAAAGAAAGGATATCCTGCTACAGTCAAAATGGAACTATTGGAATATTTCAGAATGGAAGGTTTTATTTGCAAGTAGAGAAATTTTTAGAATAATTTAGATGTTAAGTAGTATGAAATAAAATGCTTTTAAAGCCTCACTCTTCTGTCAAGTTTTGAGTGCTCCCTCCATACATTTTTTTTAATAGCAAATTTTCTTCTTCATTCTATTTCATGGATTTTCCATCACAATGAAAAACCTGCTTCAAGCTAGTTATTGAATGTTGTTCTAGTTACAGTGACACCATGTCCTCCACGTGGATATACTTTCTTGGGTTTAAAGTGCCTTATATTGGTACAATCAGTGTTACATTTTAGCAAGTGTTAAGAAAAACAAAATCAAAACCAAACCAAAAAATATCTTTGCTGGGAGCTGTTGAGAACTTATAAGGGATTTCTGATATTAGTTGTTTATTATGGTGGATGTGGAATGTTATATGAATCGTTGATAAGATTCTTTATTATGTCTAGTGAGGCAGTGGTGAATCTACTACTCACAACTAATTTATTCCAAGATTTTTATTATATTTACAAAATGTTGCCTTTTTGTTTGGTTTGCTACAAGTAGGAAATATAGCAGCTGTAGGCAAATGCTTTCAGTCAAACTCAGATGTGCCATCTGTGTGTAGTCCATTGTCCTGGCCTGGAAAAATAGAGCTTCAGCTTATGAATTCTTTTTCAGAGAAACTGTAAGGATTGTTCTTCAGAGCAGCTTTCTCATTTTTCATCATTTGAGGCCCAGTCCAAGGCTCCTAGAATTCAACAGGAGTATTTATGTGGGCTTCTATGCATTTTGGATCGGGAACTGAAAAGGAGCTCCCAGTCTTATTATCCAGTGAGAACTAGTGGAATTTGTTTCAAAAGGTGAAACAGATATTGATCTGCCGTGTGAAACTCTATTACATGGTCTTCTAAACACTTGGACTAAGCCCTGGAATTGTTGTACAACATTTTGGCTTAATATGCGAGTCACGTTGGTTGACCAAGTGTGAACCCAACAATCCCCTGAAACTTTATAGCCTACAAATTCTAGCTAACCTCCTTCACCTTATTTCATGCCTAGCTACTCAATAAATACTGTGGTGCTGTGTGTTTGTTTGACAACGGATTCCACTAGGTGTAAATGTGAAAGGTTCGTATGTGTTAACCCATAATTTCAGAATCAATCTGAAGGGGCTCCAGCGTAAACACCTTGACCTCCTGACTCAAGGCTTCTGCACAGTGTATGTGAGAATGTAATTTTACCAGCCCAAAGGTGAGAAGTGGAAGCTGAGCTGGACCTGGGGTTCTCTTCGCATAGGAAGGGGAGAGAAATGGTAGAGCTGCCTAAAGAACTAGTGGAAAATTGGAGAGTGCTGGGTTTGCAGCTCCTGCTGCCCTGGGAAAGATAGAAGGGGATAAAGGTGCTGGCTCAGCTGGGAGTAGTTGCCCTAGGAGAAAGTCTCACACTCACCCCAGCCTCAGCAGGGGCAGCAGGAGACTTGTTTTTCCAGGATTAGCTGCAAATACAGATGATGTTTGCACCACAGCTATTGCTGTTTTCTCATCTGTTGTCTGAAGCAGCCATGTACAACACCTGTGCCTAAAGTTCACTTTGTTCTTCCAGCACTAATTCCTTTTTTTGTTTTGCTTTGCTTTCAGTGACATATTCAACACTCATTTATATCCTTGCAAAATCAGTTGCAAAGACACATGACTTCTTAAAGCTTTTAAAAATACATGCTGGGGATTGATTGTGACAACTCAACTTCTCCTGTTCTAACTTTGTAGTTATGCTGCTGAATGTAGGAAAAAGAATTTTCAAAAAATCAGTTTTGTTCAGAGATCTTAAAGTCTATCAAAGATTTCAAAGGGCTTTAGATCATAGAATCCTAGAATGGCTGAGGTTGGACGGGACCCTGGAGATCATCTAATCCAACCCCCCTGCTACGGGCAGGGACACCTCTCAACTAGACTAGGTTCTGTAAGTCCTCAATCAAGAGAAAGGTCAAGAAAAACTGTGAAGATCACTGTGAAGACTGGCAGGAAGCATTCCCAAAACAAACATTTTAAGAAGAACCAGCATCAATTTAACCCATAATAATGTAAGTTAATAATTGGTAACATTATAGGTGCAATTAATTAGTGACATTAAGTGTGAAAGATTCTTCACATTTTGCTCAGAATAATGATATACTTAAATAATTTTAATTTTAATTCATTAGCAATATCCTTGTTATACAGGATAATAGCTATAAAATTCTAAGACAAAATCCTAAATTGCAAAAGACTGGCATTTCCTTATACTTTTCTTGCTAGAGTAATAACTAAATAACTTTGAAATTCATATATCCTTGAAGTCACTGACTTTTATTTATGCTCACATTAGTGTCCATGAAAAAGTTCCAGCACAATAAAATATTTCCTAGGACTTTCATTTCTTTCAGTGATATATGATCAATTTCTACAGCAGTCTTTTGTCTTTTCTATGCAGAGAAAATGCCTGAAGTCATGATGGGGGAGCTTACTTCATTAAAAAAATTAAAAAAAAAAAAAAAAGATTTTAAAAGTTCTTTGTGTAGCCAATATATTTTGGCAATTCTGATTGCTTCAATCAGATGTTCAAAATTATTACTGTAAGCAGGTATCAGGCAGGTATAGGAATGTGATTTTTTCTCCCACTGATTGTATATGAAAGAGTTAGAACAATAAAACCTGCCAAGATTGATTTTTGCTGTCCATGATGCAGTAATTCAGTAAAATTGAAATCTGACATTTGTTGGCTTAAGATTAGCAGTAGTCAGCCACAGGGAGAAAACAATGCATTATATGCTTTGCTTTCTGATTTATGTTCCTAATCCCTATAAAATGTCAAATTGAAGGTGACAAAGAGCAGATCTCCTGTGCGAGAATGTAACAAGAGAAACCTTTGCCATGTGACCTGCAAATTCTTGCAGAGCATCATTTTTTGCTGACAGCGGAGCAGTGAAGTTGTTTTCAGGCTGGTAAATCTGAACACACCAAATGAATTTCGGTGACATTTACTGCTCAGATCTCAGCTTTTCTTCTTCCAGTCGCATGAGTAATACTCTTTTACTGATTCCCCATTCCAAGACGACATACAGTGCAGATGCACTGAAGTGTGCTATTTGAGCAACTTTTTTCCAGGCTGATTCCCACAAGAGTAGCTGCCATACAGCTCGTGGTTCATTGCTGAGCTGTGGAATGAAGTTACACACAGCACAACGGCCAGAAGAGGAAAGAAATGGGATAAATGGAACACAACTGGCTTGCAGCCTTTCACACACACCACTTCTTAAAATTCTTTCAGGGGAACAGCTTAATGACAACTGAACTGCCTCTGAAATATGAACCTCCACTGACATCAGCTAAGTGCTATCCCAAAATTGATGCGGGTTTTACAGTTCTTATGATCAGCTGGATATTAATAGGTTTGGAAGGCAGGATAGAGCACTTCACTCAGCAAGTCTGTTCTTTACTTAGTCTTAGCTTTCTGCTTGCTCAATGTGAAAAATGTTCATTTTTTATGTTTTCTTCTTTTCAAAAAAATACCGGTGTGCTTTAGAATGCCTCTAACTTGTTTGTTTTGACCTTTTTGAACTTAGTATGCTTTGGCTAGACAACATATTTTCAACAACATTAATATTTGTATGTTGGTGTGAAATGGCTGGTTTCATAGATGCTGCTCTAAGTGGCTCTTCTCCTTTCTGTCGTGAGATCTTTAAATTTTTTGCCAGAAGAGAAGGGGAGAACTTTACAAAACTAGCATTTTTCTTCAAGTTATATCCTAGATTTCTGCTGAGAAATCTATTTCAAGGAAGGCAAACTGTTTCCACAGAAAATCACCTTATCAAAACCAGTTACTCATCAGAAAAGGTCCGTATGGAAACACTTCATGTGCTCTCACTTCTTTCTGCACTAATAGCTATCTTAAATGCATAAATCTTTGAAAGCCTTCCAGGTAGACCTCTGGGCCTCAGAGATTAGAGGCGTGCCCTTGCCTAGTAGTTATCTCATTTGCAACTGCCTGATCAACACTCAGCCCTCAAGCACTTTAGTCTTTCCTAACATTAATTTCTGATAGTCAACTTAAAATCTGGGGCCACTGAAAGCATTCTCTTGAAGTAGCAATGATATAGTATCTTTTACTTGTATATTTCTTTTAGTTTCTTCAGTATCCTATTGGGTTACCAAAAAAAAGAAAAAAGGTGAAGTGATGGAGGAACAAACTTAACCTTCCTTGCTTCCTTCACAATAACAACATTACTTTCAAAATTTTATTCATTGTATTTTAATACATGATTTTTTTGAAAGCAAAATTAATGTATTATTTAATGTACTTAATTATAATTACAATGGAATTGTAAAATTATTTTACATTTTGCTTAATACTATAACTAACAGAAACTAAACAGTAACTCCGAGTCTTTGTTACAAGTTCATTGTGCAATTTTATGCATATTATTCATTGTGAACTCTTGTGAGTTAGCACAGTATTATAACGTATGCATGACTTTTAACATCTTTTTGACTGATTTATTGTTGTTACTGGAATATACGAATGAGATTAATAGGGAGTTAAAATGAGAAGTAGGACTTAGTCTTCCTCAGTAAATTGATGTGTGTTTGAGGATAATGCTTGTACTTTTAAACATAGAAATTTTACCTACCTCCCATATGATTCACTTAAACCCTGTTGTGTCCAAGATATAAAAAACTTAAGTGCAGAAATATCTGTGGCAGTCATTGTAAAGGGGTGGGGATGTTTCAGAGAAAACATGCTGAAATAAAACATCCAAGGAGTTATCTGAAAAAGTCTAGGAATTATTGGTAAAAAAATTGTAAGAGGTTTATATGTGATTTTGTTGCTGGTTTTCAAATAACCAGTCTTAAGTTCCCTGTTTGCATGAGCCCAAGCCATGTGGAATTTACTGAATATGCACATTTAACTCCCAAAATATAGCAGAAGTTGAAAGCATGAGACTGACACTTGAAAGGGAGCAGGTGAATAAATAATCTGTAACCATGAATAAATGACATTGCCAAAAAACCTCATTCAGCCAATTACTTGCCAAGTCTGTGTTCTATTGAGTATCTATATTTTTAGTTCTTCTTCCCAGCATGCCTTGGGAAATGTCTTCTAAATCAAGTGTATTAGTTCAGTGTCGGTTTAGCAAGCCACTTCAGCCCAAACTAAAATGCTCTCCTTGAGCTGTCTTTAATAGCCCATAGACCTGAAAAGTTAGGAAAGTTTGTGAAGTAAATGGATTTTCAGAAAGAAGAGAAAAATATATTGGATGTAATTGTATAAACTCAAGGAGCAAAATGTGCTTTTATTTCTTCATTTTTAACATTTAACCCAGATAGAAGTAAAGAAGAAAATCCCTGTGTTCTAAAAACATCTACATGAAATACAGCAAAAGGGGAGAGCAGAAACTCCTGCTGCTAAAGACAAACACAGGAAGACGGATCTGTGCTACATTTATCAGTACTGGAATCTTGCACCACTACTCCAGGAAATTACAGGTATTGCAGAGCCTCCCAGGCTTTGCCTCATTCAGCCTGGATGGGTATGTTATGGCATGAAGGATTAGACTTTTCTACTCCTGAGTGATTTTACTCTTTTTGAGATATCCACATCTGCCTTTTTCCACAGGTTGCTATGCACACATCAAAGGTCAGCTCTCGGGGGGTACGTGTGGTTTCTTGGTAAAGGTCTCTGGCTAATCCCATGGTGTTTCCTGTGAGTGGATGAGTCAGTGAGACTGCACCTTCCTGACAAAGAGCAGACAGGACCACACAGGGATATGCAGTTGTTGGGGCACTTTTTTTGTGCATGCAGAGCTGTGAAGGAACTGTTGCACTGAGCATAACTGTTTGAGCATCGTTTTGTACCAAAATGAACATATTCTATGGAGTGGTATGATGTACTAGTTTGAGTGTTGTAGTGCTCTATCATGCTGTCATCTGACATCAAGGTGGAGCTAGAGGGTGGACAACCATGCACACATCATCTGAGATTTCTCACTGGCATCAATGGGCCTTCTAAAATAGATGAATTTGCTCTAGTGGTAAGGAGGGAGATGAATCTTTGTGCTGAATTGCTATGGCATGCTTCTGCCCTTAGCTGACACACGTTCTGAGAGTCCATCCTTCTACAGAATAGTGTTACTCTGTCACCAAGGCTTGCTACATTAGGCATAAAAGTTGTATCAAGAGTTAAGAACTTGCTAAGTCTAGGCCTCAAGAGAGAGGATGCTGGCAGGAGAAGTAACTACTGCTGTATGAAATCTCATGGCTTGTTCAGCCAGCAAAAATCAAAACCCTGTCTTATGACTGACAGAGAAGAAATACCAAGTCTTGTACAGGATGAGCAAGAGTAGGCACCATCTGCTACTCTGTGGAGTAGGATTATAAAATATGTCAGTCTTGCCACTGCTGAGAATAGCAGAGAAAAAGCTGCCTGGCTCTGCATCTGCTATCACAGGTACAACTTCCAGGGCAGAGAATAGTGCCTGACACACTGCAGAGAGCCTGCTACTGATGGTTGTGAGAGCCTCAGCCCTCCTGCAGGTCCAACCTCTAGATTCCAGGAACAGCCTCCATCCTGATTGAGGGGGAAGCATACAGAGAAACACAAGGGAAAGGTAATATTTAGTTCTTGTCAGTAAAGAAAAGATACAGTATTTCTAGTCTAAGACTTTTTTTTTTCCTATGTGGTGCCATATCTATCCTATTATTAAACTACTTCCTTCGTGTACAAAGAATCTGAAAGCTCCCTGACTTAAAATTTTTACATGTTAAAGTAAAATTGTACATGTTTTAAATGTTGAAAAACAGTTGTTGATTCTGTATCTACTCAGAGGGGCAAACATTCAAAATCCATGGCATTCAGGTTGTCAGGAAACCTCCATTCAACCCAGCATTGTTGGAGGCCTGCTCTTGGCCAAAGACAGTCTGGTCTGTCTTGACCATGGTGGGACTTGGAAGGGACCTCTGGAGATCATCTAGTCCAATCCCTCTGATAAAGCAGTCTCAACTAGAGCAGGTTGCACAGGATCACATCCAGGCAGGTTTTGAATATCTCCAGAGGAGACTTCACAACCTCTCTGGGCAGCCTAATCCAGTTCTCTGTCACCCTCAATATCACGTTAGCTTGTGTTCCAGCCTCCTGCTACATAGATTTCTTTAAACAGGAGTTGATTGTATTTTTGAGTTTCCAGAAATATAATTTTACTGACCACTGAAGAATGTGGGCTGTCTTCTTCCCTCAGCTCTTAATGAATGATAAAAATCCATGAAAAGTCAATGGAATATTATCTTCATATTTGACTGTTAAAGAAGCTGGTTTATGCTGTAGTGTTTATAAGGGTTTATAAGTTGTGAAGAGCTAAAAGGAGAAAATGTCAAAAATTTATCTGCTTTTTCCTGCTCAACATTTTATCTTCTTCCACAAGTATAGCATATTCAAACCAGAGAGCATTACCCTGAGAAATACCACCAGGAACAGGGATTTACAGAACATCTATCACTTTTTCACAATTTAATTGCACATGAACCCTTGGGAAAAGCACGTTGATCCCACTCTGGCTCTGCACTGCCACTTACACTGATGCAATAGCTGAGCTCAGAAAGGCTGCAGTCCATTTTTCCTAATGTAAATTACAAACAGACCCACAATCATCTGACTCATTGAACAGTGGGCAACAAAGATGTGTTTAGAAATGATGTGAGGGGCTTGATTGCCCTCCTCCTGGCCCTGCCTTTTGCCCTTTAAATACTTGGATTTGTTTTGTTGCAAAACTAGTTCTACTGCTCTGTACATTTCAGATTCTGTATGCTCTTTCTAGAAAAGCAGTTTCTATAGAAAGCCACATGCAGAATATTAACAGATAGATTCACACTAACTGACTTGAGATGAAATTATAATTTCCATATCTATATAGATTTCTGTATTGATTTTAGTATAATACATAAGACCTAAAAGATATTTTCAGGTATGAATAAGAAAGGAACTCCTGTTCTCACTCCTAAGGAGGCAAAAGATGAAGACTGCTTAAAAAAAAAAAAAAAATTAAAAAGGCCAAAAAAACCCCTCTTTTGGATCTTAAAAATATTATATATATGCATATATATTATGCATATCTGTTATAGCTATTAAATATTGCATATGCTCTTTAAAAAAAACTTTTAAAAAAAGCAAAAACTGCTAGGGGAACTTGGCAAATTCATAGTTATTCATTCACAAATTACCAGGAAATTTCTTATTCTGGCATCTGTGTTTTTTGAAAAAGAAAGGAGTCTGCCTTTCAGAAACCCAAAAGCACAGCTGGTCAAAAAAAGCTTTCCTTTCACTAGAAAATGAGCCATAATTTGTATGGCATTCAGTGGAAGGACATAAATATGGAAAGCTAAGTTAACACTTCTTTGACAATTCATATTTTGAAGAGCATAATTTTCTTCAGTGACTTCTATCTGAATATGAAAGAAAATTGTATCAAAAAAAAGAATCTAAAAATACTTTTTCTAACACACTTAACTGGACTTTCATTAGGTTTCAGAGAATATTTTGTTAATTTTATTAATCTGCAGGGATATATTTAGTTTATGCTGCTTAGATACGTAAATATTGATAGAAGGAATGCACAAATTATTTATATTAGAAGTCAGTTCTTAAGAAATAAGTTTAGAGAGCAGCTGAAAAAAGAAAAGATGGGAGAACAGGAACTTGCAATAAAACCTGATGTTGATTTTAAAGAACATCAATTTTGGAGGCTTTAGTGACTTTCTCCAGTGAACTTCAAATAATAAATAATATTAATTTTCTTCCTGGTGGGGAGCAAAACACAATTGACAGTGGAAAATGCAGGGAGAAGAAAAAAAGAGTAGAAACTACAAAATAAATATTTTATTGCCTATATTTTTATGTTTTATTGGAGATTTGTCAAGTAATAATGCTGCTGCTGATGAGCATGTGGATAAACATCATGAGCCCTCAGCTGCATTCTCTAGTTCTTTAAGCAAATATTAGGACCTGGTTGACAGAACACAATTATTCTAAGTAATTATCTGTTAGCACAAAGGGCAAATTTTGTCTTGACATTTGGAGTTCAAACAGCATTTATTTTAACTGGACCATGGTTGGTAAAAGGACCTCCACACTTCTGGTGTGTTTGTAGAGAATATAGGGGACTGATGAACCCTTAGCTAGATATTAAATCTCCATCAATGTTCATTTTAAAGTCTGGAGAGAAAAAGAAAATACTAAAATTGTTCATGTTTGAATGGAGGTTGAGAGCACTTATACACTGTTAACAACAGAGAGCTCTGACACAACTACTGAAACTACCTAATAATGGTGAAAACTGTAATCTTGTAACCCTGCAATACTTATGGTTTTTGTAACAGGAGCAGTCATTTGGTGTAAAGCAGGCATTACTACGTGCACATAATAAAGTGTCTGTCCAGGGGACTAAAGTTCTACCTACAAATTTGTGCAGATTGTTTGAAAGTCAAGTCCTACATCTTCCATTTCTTGCTGAGAAAGAATAAAAGGAAAAGTGATTGACATATTTCTAACATTAATTTATATAGACCCTATATATGACTTTAGTGGTATGACCCTTAAATTAATACTTGGAATTGATTGTGAAGCGTGTGTTTTTCTACAGCATATTAAGGACTCATTTTATCTTAACTTCCTTGCTAAGTCTGTCTATTTCTATCCTTATGATAAAATTAAATTCTGACTGCATTTGATAGTGTTTTGCTTTGAAAATTTAAGGGAAGGTTTATTATGAGAAATGGTTTTAAAAGAAATCACTGTATCTATTCAGTGTTTTAAATGTTTCTCATATGTTTCCCCACATTTTCCCTTCTTTAATTGTCCTGCAAGATTTCAATTTTCTTAACTATTTTCAAAGGGGAAACAAAAATTTCCTACTGCCTTACCCAGCTGAGTGAGAAGAAGAATGATTTTTACAAAAGAGATATAGAAGAGAGCTGAACACAGTACCAGAGAAAGCATGTGGCTTCACATGCTTTGTGGCTCGGGTTTCAAAAGCCTGTCTATTAAACTCTCAAACATCATGGATAAAAGTCTTTTGTAAGATATCTATCTGATATCAAGATGCAGGTATAGTATTTATTGCATTAATATTATGAAAAAAAGGAGTCATCAGCTCATGATAATTGCTTAATGATAATATTGCCTATTGATAGTAATAACATCTGCTGCCATGTGCTGCTCTGCAAGTGAAGTTTGAGGTTCATGCTCTCAGCACTGAATATGTTTCCAGTAAAAATTGCTCCCACAATTTGTTTCCTCTATGAAACGATTTGACACACAGTCAAAGGAAAGGAAACTGAGAGTGCAGCAAATTGCTTTGTTCAGAGTCACACAGTGAGAGGGTGGTTGGTGTTCCCTTTCACAGCCAGACCACTGATATGCCCATTACACAGCAAGGCTTACCCAGGCATGCTAAGAAGGAAAATATACAAGGCTGTGAAGGGCAGTGTTTAAAAACTGAATTATTTCTTCAGGATTTTTAGGAATGAATACCACCTATTTCCATTATTGGAATTTATGAAGGAGAAATTGGAAGCTGAGTGAAGAAGTGCCAAGCCAGAAGGTGACAAACAAGAGAGATCAGTTCACTGGAAGCAGGGGTTTAAAGTTCAGGTAAGCAACAAAGGAGAATAATAACAGTTGGTATCACAGTGGTCTTTTAAACAGCCCTCACTTGGAGACTTTGTTGTTCTGTAAGGAACATTTTACCTTTCCAGATAAGATAAACATTTATATTTTCTGTGCTTTTGCCATCAGTATACTCTTTCCTTTGAGTATTCTTGCTAAGTGTTACAAAACTGCCTTTCTTATGCTTAGACATTATTTACAACAGACAAGAAACCTTTTAACACTGTTGCAATTTATTCTAGAAAATCATCAAAAAGTGTTAAAAAATTTGAAGATTTTTCTGCTCTTTTTCTCAAAATGATATTTCTTGAGTTACCAGGAATATTTATACTGGTGATATGATATGATTTTCTCTTTTGATTTACTGATAAGTTTTATGTTGCACTGTGATATTGTATGGTGCTCTGGTCATCTGGTGAAGGACAGATTTTCTTGGTGAATGGCTTCAGGTTCAAATATGAGAAAAAAATCTACTGTTACTCCAGTCTGGTTCATCTGAGTCCTTTCAGTGTATTAAAATACTTTTGTAATGCAGAGCTGTTAGTGTAATTTGATTTACTTTATTATTACGTTGCACAAAAGTTTGGTAACCTTTCTACTTCAAAGTCTTTTCAGGAATCTTAACAACATAAATTAAAAATAATACTTTACACAAATTTAGATAGAGAATGCCAAACCAAATGGTAAAACAATCTTTCCCCCAAATAAGTTGAATAGGGTTTAATATCCTACTGTAAATTCAAGGGTCAGAAATACATTAGTGGTTTCAAAAGCACTTTTGCTTTTGTAGCATAAAAGTGGCTTAAACTTGTGGTGAAAATAGTAAGGGTTTAGTTTTCCATAAACTGAACTAATTGCATAGAGTGTTTAGTAAAACACGACAACCACTCAGAATATTTATCGTCCCACAGTTCCTCAGTAAAGTTGTGGGAAGGTTTGAAGCAGGCAGGTAAGCTCTGTGGGGCACCATAACTGGAGCTGTCAGATGTAAAGTATTGTTTTCTCCCTGTTCTCCACAGGAAGAAATGTTTCCAGGAATGAGCTGAAACTCTCAAAACTGCCATTTTCAGCTCCCTACCAACGTAGGCCATTTCATTTACAGATACAAAATACTATTAGTAGATCTTTTTATTTTAGTTTTAAGAAACAATAAAGTAACTGAAAAGCTTGTATTCATTTCAGTAGGTATATTCTTATGCCAGAAACATCCTAAATGCATAATTGGAATTTCTTAAAAATAAATAACTGCTTAACATCATGAAAGGTAACACAAACTAGTCCTCCATATTGAAGTCAGAAGCTTTTCTAGATCCTGGATGGTCATATTCAGATGTATTTATTCACAGATAATGAATCTTCACAAGTGGCTCCAAAGACAAGAAGTGAGGAACTCCTGTGATGTGGCTTTATTCACTGTGCACAAGTTGTCATCTGGTGCACAAAAAACTGCCTGATGTAGATAAATCAACAGATGCTAAGCCACTGATGATATTATGTCCTATGAAAGTCCAAATCAGTGCTAGGATGCTTGGAAACTGCCCCATTTCTCATGATGCAGAGTTTAATGTTTCCCTGAGTATATTTCAGAGGTTAGAGAAGCTGCTTCCAGCTTCTTTTAATGATTGTTAGAAGCACAAGGTCCAAGTGGAATCATGAGGAACATGAAGAGCTGCTATCAACAAGACTTGGGATTATAACATTGCATTGACAATTGACTCCCCTCAAATACCTGTCACTCCCATGAATCATAGAATCATAGAATCATAGGGGTTGGAAGCGACCTTGAAAGATAATCTAGTCCAACCCCCCTGCCAGAGCAGGGTCACCTAGAGTACATCACACAGGAAGGCGTCCAGGCGGGTTTTGAATGACTCCAGTGAAGGAGACTCCACAACCTCTCTGGGCAGCCTGTTCCAGGGCTCTGTCACACTCACAGTAAAAAAATGTTTCCTGATATTCACCTTGAACCTCCTATGCTCCACTTTGCACCCATTACCCCTTGTCCTATCATAGGTCATCACTGAAAAAAGCTTAATTCCATCTTCCTGACACTCACCCTTTACATATTTGTAAACATTGATGAGATCACCCCTCAGTCTCCTTTTCTCCAGGCTAAAGAGACCCAGCTCCCTCAGCCTTTCCTCATAAGGGAGATGCTCCACTCCCCTAATGAAGTTATAGGCCTTTCTTCTCTCTGGACCCAAGTAAATTTTTTGTCAATAATTTCTCAATTTGGGATAAGCAAGAAAATTGAGAAGATTATCTGTAAGAAGGGAAAAGTAGGTGGGAACCTACAGGAAGATTGGAGCGGGACTTTTCACAAGAGTGTCCAGAGCCAGGACAAGTGGAAATGGTTTTAAACTGAAGGAAATTAGGTTTTGATTAGATCTTAGGAAGAAGTTCTCAGTACAAGGGTGGCGAGACTCTGGGATAGATTGCCCAGAGAGGTTGGGATGCCCACTCCCTGGAGATGCTTGGGTTGGGTGAGGCCTTGAGCAACCTAGTCTAGTTGAGAGGCGTCCCTGCCCATGGCAGGGAGGTTTGATTAGATGATCTCCAGGGTCCCTTCCATTCTATGATTCTATGGTTCTATGAATTGTGAGCTTCAACTGAGGTACTCAGAATGTGCAGCTTTGGAAATTAACACTAAGGCATCACACCAACAGCAAAGTCACAGCAGTGCTGAAGTACTCATATGTATACAGTCTGTCTTAAAATGTAATTACACCAAAAATCCCATTTCTGTGGAAGCCCCAAGGCAGACACGTGCTTCGTGAAATGACTGAAATTAACAGTATTATCCCAGAACTAGAGTTTGTTTTTATCCCATTGACTTATGCAACCTCTAGCCAAAGATGCAGCAATCTTCTTGCAGATGGAGGCTATTGATAGTAGATAACAAGGCTCCAGAGGAAGTGAACACATGTATTTTCTCTTTCAGTAACTGCCTATGGTATGGAGGTGATTGTTTAGAACCACCTCTGATTGCCAATAAACTAAATAAAGGCTGCAAATGGAAATAGCTTATGGCCTGAAATACATGAATTGCTTACGATGGGCAGCATCAGCAAGCTGACTGTGATTTTTATATTGATTCACTTAAAGCTTTTTATGGTTAATAAGCTGAGAATGACAAGTACAAGGGTTATTACTCATATAGCTAATAATGATTTAGAGGGTCTTCATCCGTAATTACATTCGTTTTACACCCTCTCAAGCACTATTGAATAAAGTTCTGAAGACTGTGTTTGAGCAAAATTGTATTGATTTAAACCCCAATTGCATCTCTTTTTCCAAGGTCAGTTTAAGTTCTTCAGCGCTTTATACTTGTATTCCTGATTCCTTTTCTGTTCCTTTCTGCATAACATTGCATTGTTACTATGTTTATACAAAAAAAAACCCTCAGCTGGGACCAGAAAGCCCTGACTAAAGCTGTATATGGCTAAGACTGTATAAATTAGGATAGGTTCTGAAAGAAAAAGTCCATAAAAGAGATTTACGTCTCCTGTGCGTCCGAGAATATAATGTGATCTCTCCACTCTCTAAAGAAGTACATCTAAAGCACAAGTAAATTTAAATAGGATAAAATAGTTCCCAAGCTAACTAAATACTCATTCAAAACAGATTAATGCTTTAAACAGGGAATTATCTTGGTATCTGAGAAGGGATTACTTGGTCTACAATGGACTTCCAGTATTACATTGAGCAAGGTCTCTCTCTTTTTAATACATTTTTGGTAATATGGAGGAGCATATAGCTCTCCTACCTAACAAGGTTAATAAATATTATTACATATATGTAATTCTCAAATATTAAGGTAAGGACAATTACAAATTTTTTTTAGGATTAAAGCTTTGTTCAGTCTTTAAAATGAATGCACTAGGAAAATAATCAGCACATTTTGTGATCTTCACAAGAACACCCAGAAGGTCTTTACTACTCACACAGAGTAACGTCTTTGCATTTGCTACTGCACATTTAGAAGGACTTTAGATAAGAATATATCCTCTACAGCTTTGAATGCTTTCATTGTAGTGTATGGGGAAGAATAACTTAATTTGATTGATTGATTGATTGATTGGTTGATCTCTGCATTTATTTACTTGAATGTTACTTTAGCCTATTGTAAGTATGTCAAATAGGATATTTTTTCCCTAAACACTTTTCAAATAGATAATCAATTACTTCCATGTATAAGATATGTGTTACTAGGAAGGGCTCCTCTTTCAGCTACTTTAGCCATTTATGAATCAAATCCAAGCACTCATATATCTTTCTGTTTTTCTGAAAGTCACTGAGATAACAATCACCTTCTAGCTAAGAATATCTGTCTTCCATCACTGGAATTTCACATTCTAGATTGACTTTCATCATAGTATGTTCCTCTTTTATACTTCCAAGAATGTGTCAGGTTTCAATGAGTAACACATTCCTCTTGTTCTTTTAAAGAAAAATATAATTCCTTGTAGAGGAATGATAGTTTGCTTTGAAATAACATAAATTAAATATTTATCACTTTAATGACATGGACATTCAGCACAATGAGGACAATTTTCCCTTTGTTATTGTTGTGACATAGGCTGTTTAATATCTGTCATTAACTTGATTAATCCCATCATTTTATCCAGATACAGATGGAATCCTTATCACAGGAATTTTTATGACAAGAACTTTACACGTTTCATTTAGAATGGTTTCATAGAGTGACTTTTTTTTGTTGTTATCAGTTATTTCCACAAATTGCAGTGTAAAGCAAATGTGGAGCTCTTGAGAGGATGGTATTTCTTTCTGGAAGATGCTGTTCATCAGCAATAAAACCTGTGCTTACTACCAAAAGGTGACTACTCTAAGTCTTTTCTACCAATAAGGCTGAAGCCTTAAGGCTGAAGGAGAAGCAGTTAATGCAAATTAACTGCTTAATGCATAAGCAAAATACAAGTATTACTTTTATTACTTTTTAAAGATTGAAAAATAAGATGAAAACTTGTTAACTGCAACCTGAAGAAGTTTTCTTAAGCTCTATTCTTCAGCAACACCAGAATTTATTTCCCCTGTCTGTTTCACTTAGATTATTTAAGGTGTCCAAAAAAACCAAGCAAACAACAAAAAAAAAGTGGAGGAATTAAAAATATTTTCAATAGCTTCTGTCAATGTAAGGAATAAATTAAAAAAAGTAGTATCTATGTATAAGGACATTTTATAGACATATAGAGTAATCAAACCTCTTGCAAAATGTCCTATCACAGTTATAAAACTAGATGATTAGTGAAAAAAGTTACATTTGTGCTACTTCCAAAAGAAGGCTGCAGAACCTCATGGAACAGACCTGTTTAAATATATGAGAGAACTGTGCTCATATCAGTCTGGTACACTGTAACCTTTTAGCACATTTTTTTATATTCACACTTAAAGCATCATTTGACCCAAGCTATTTATTGCTTGCTGTTGAACACACAAAGGGACCAGAATCATCAATATAAATAAATTAATTAAAATGCTTGTACTTCAGATAAATGGCTTTTTTGATTTTGCTTCCTCTAACACAAATATGTGAATTGTAGTTTACAGAAGAGAGACAGCTGAAATCTACAATAAATAAAGAAAAAAACCACATATGTACATACGGAGAGTAACATGGTTGGTGGGAAAGCACCCAGAGAAGCAGGCACACATTTGGAGAGCAATTTGATGCCAAAGTGTTGAGTAGGAGTGGGTTTTCCATGAAATAGGAAAGGAAAAATAAATCAGTACTCTTCAAAGGGACAAAATATGCAAACGTAGCTATTAGTGCAATACCATTGTGCCTTTAACTGTCTTCTCTTTATCTCTGTGTTTCCTACTTTGGGAACATCAAGTGACATCATGTCTGGCAAAAATCAGCAATGAATAATGTACTTTTTATGCGTTTCTTCCCCTTGAAGAATCCAATGTTGAAATATTAATTAGTTTTCTGTGCAAGTCCTAGATATCTTTTTCTCAGCAAAGCCTTTACAGAACAAGGCAAAAGAAGATTTATCCCTCACCACTCTAAAACTCTAAGTAGAACAGGCAGTAAATGTCATCAGCATACTTTGAACTAAGAAAATCCTAAAAAAAAGCATATGATTAAGTCCAAGTATAATTTCAGTCTGCAAATAGTCGCCTGTCTGTGTGACTGTTGTGCAGGAAGAAGGTTAATTTCTTGACTAATTTCAGTCATGCTCTTTTAAATCAGAAAAAACTTGCATGCAGGCTCAGTGTCTATTAATTGCAAGTTGCATACAATATGAATACTAAATATTCAGATGACTTCTCATCTTTTTCCATGACATTCATGATGCAAGCTACCAGAAAAATAATTAATCTATTGTATTAGCTTATATTAAAATAGCTATTCAATACTTCATAATTATACTCAGATTTGGAAACGGACATATACACCTACCCTTCACGAAAGCCTTGGACAGAAATTAAAAACTATGCAAGCAGAATGTGAAGATTATGGGGTTCTGTCATAAAAAAAAAGACCTAAACACTGTTTTGATCATTTGTTTCTGAATGTTCCCGTTCAGAAATTAAAAATGGTGAATCTGGATGGATTGGCTCCCAAGATGTCAAATTCTCAGAGAAGGCAAGGAAAAAACAAGCAGAACTGTAATCTCATGTTTTTTTCTTGATCCCTATTCTGCAATCAACAAGTAAATCTAAGAGGTGATAGTGTTCATATCTCATGCCAGATTCTATTATTATTATTAACAGGATCAAATCTGAGAAATTGCTATACAGTTTTTAAATTTGTCTCATACATTGAATTGCTTAATGGTCATTGGGGCTTAATGAATTTACTGACGTGATTCTAAACTGTCAGGTGCTTTTCAGTAGGTATTATAGAAATATACAATTATGTAAGAAAATGCATTAATGAAAGAAGTATTTTTTTAAAACATGCTGTTTTAAAATCCTATAGGACTAGATATTTGGCTTCAGAAGAGCTATAGCTTTTTAAAGCTGCTAGAACCTCTGGTAAACAGTTATGCGTTTTTTTAAACATGCATTTAAATCTCCATGAACATTACATTTCATGTAGATTCAATTTCCACTATTTTAATTTTCTTATGCAAGAAACCAGTACCACAATTTTCTGACATATTTTGGTCTAGCTGCACACTTACCCAGGGGATTTGCAAAGGCAAGGAGCCAGTAACGTCACAACTGAACACTAAGACTATGATGCAGTTTCAAAACCAGTGCATGAGTGTATGTGCTTGGCAGGCTGCTGAAGCAGGGAAATGTCATCTCTCTAATTTGCAGTTAGATTCAGCAGCAACACAATTCTGTAATTTCATATTCAGATTCAGTCAGGGTTCTAACAAAAAAAATGAAAAGAAGAAAGAAAGAAAGAAAGAAAGAAAGAAAGAAAGAAAGAAAGAAAGAAAGAAAGAAAGAAAGAAAGAAAGAAAGAAAGAAAGAAAGAAAGAAAGAAAGAAAGAAAGAAAGAAAGAAAGAAAGAAAGAAAGAAAGAAAGAAAGAAAGAAAGAAAGAAAGAAAGAAAGAAAGAAAGAAAGAAAGAAAGAAAGAAAGAAAGAAAGAAAGAAAGAAAGAAAGAAAGAAAGAAAGAAAGAAAGAAAGAAAGAAAGAAAGAAAGAAAGAAAGAAAGAAAGAAAGAAAGAAAGAAAGAAAGAAAGAAAGAAAGAAAGAAAGAAAGAAAGAAAGAAAGAAAGAAAGAAAGAAAGAAAGAAAGAAAGAAAGAAAGAAAGAAAGAAAGAAAGAAAGAAAGAAAGAAAGAAAGAAAGAAAGAAAGAAAGAAAGAAAGAAAGAAAGAAAGAAAGAAAGAAAGAAAGAAAGAAAGAAAGAAAGAAAGAAAGAAAGAAAGAAAGAAAGAAAGAAAGAAAGAAAGAAAGAAAGAAAGAAAGAAAGAAAGAAAGAAAGAAAGAAAGAAAGAAAGAAAGAAAGAAAGAAAGAAAGAAAGAAAGAAAGAAAGAAAGAAAGAAAGAAAGAAAGAAAGAAAGAAAGAAAGAAAGAAAGAAAGAAAGAAAGAAAGAAAGAAAGAAAGAAAGAAAGAAAGAAAGAAAGAAAGAAAGAAAGAAAGAAAGAAAGAAAGAAAGAAAGAAAGAAAGAAAGAAAGAAAGAAAGAAAGAAAGAAAGAAAGAAAGAAAGAAAGAAAGAAAGAAAGAAAGAAAGAAAGAAAGAAAGAAAGAAAGAAAGAAAGAAAGAAAGAAAGAAAGAAAGAAAGAAAGAAAGAAAGAGAAAGAGAAAGAAAGAAAGAAAAAGAAAGAAAGAGAAGTAGATTTTTTTTACTACTTAATCCTTACTATTCTTTATGGTAATAAGAAAAATCTATTTATACACAGTCATGTTAAAGATGTCTCTTAGTACCACATACAATGATAAAGCTGACAGATCCTCCTCAGGTTATTTGGCTTATTTGATACAACAAATGAAAAATGCAGAAAAAAAAAAAAAAAAAACCAACTAAACCAGTATTCTCTATTCATGCTTTTCAGTGTTTAGCCCAGCAAAACAGTTACCCAGGAATGTGTCCCAGAAGGACTCCTCAAAGACCTGCATCTATGCTTCTGTTGGTATATTCAAGTGGTTTGGGGTATCAGAATATGAGAACAGATTTCCTTGGCTTTGCATGTAGATTCTGTCCAAAGGTCTGTTTTTTATTTAGTCTCTCCCCTTCAGTAACTGAGTTTTGTAGACCAGTTCAAGAACAGAATAAAGTTTTTACTGCTCACTCTTGGACTTTCAAGCTCTTTGGTATGCTGGTTTCAACCTGATCTAAAAACCACTAATTTAATTTCTCAGAGTTTTGGGAGCTTTGGGGAAGGGGTAGTTGCTTGTGGGTATTGTTGGTCTGCTTTTGGAGGCTTGAGGTGCTTTGTTTGTTTTGGTAATTCTAATGGAGGAAACTGTAGGGTGGGAGTGAGTTTTGTTTTTTTTTTTTTCTCTTTTTCACTATGAATTAAAAATGTATTTAACCAGCATTTTAACCTATAGATCTTAGTTAACCATTAATCACACACAATAATTATTCACTGCAGATTTTAAAGAAGGCCTTAGGTGATACATAAAAATGTTGTAAGCCTGTTTGTATATCTTATAAACATAACATCACTGGTTCTGGAAGGAGCCTGACTAGCATCCACAGAGCTATGCAGAGAGAGTCATAGACTTCCTTGTCTAAATAACTAAATATACTTGCAAATGAATTTAATATCTAATATTATTGAACTGTACAAACCATGGGCATGCTATTGGTTAATACACAGCTACATTTTTTCCCCCAAACACCCAGTGGAATCATGGGATTTTAATATTTCTCCACAAGGTATCTGAAACCACTGTAAAGGTAAAAAGATAACGTAAGAACAAGAAAAGGAAAACTAAACCCAAAAGACTGAGGAATCAACAGGGAAAAACTAGTCACAAAACAGCATATAAAAAGCATTCTTCAGTCCTCCAAGGAAGAATAAAGTTGAAAGAATGAATCACCTTTATTATACACTGCAGTGGGTGATCTGACCAACAACACAGTGGGAGGACAGAGCCGGTTCCAAACTGCTCTATTCCACCAGTCCTTTCAGGACTGTCTGTATCCTTAGTTACTGGGTCCCTCTTCCTCTTGTTATCTAGGAAAATATGTTTTGTTTTATTGTGGTTTTTCTTTGTCAGTTGGCTTTATGGTAAAGTTTTATTTTTAATGTATCTTTTAAAGTTCCTTTCTGTTCGTCCTGAGGTATTTGTACTGTTCTGCAGAGTTCTGAGCTACTGTTATACAAACATGTTAATGCAGCTAAGTCACAGCTCACACTGGTCAACAGGGACAAAACTACAAAGCATCAACTCCCAGAATGAGATGCTCTCATGATTAAAGTAGTTGGGCACATTTTATCTGAGATTTTTATAAGATGACAGCTAGACCTGTTTCCATTCCATAGACTTCTATTTAGGAGCAATAATTTCAATGGGGAGAAGTCTGGGAAAAAAAAAAAAAAAAAAAACCAACAAACCAAAACCAAAGAAAATGTAAAAAAAAAGAGAACAAGCAAGAAAGGCTCAGACCTGGAAACAGTGCAGGTAAACCAATAACAGACTTTGTCTGTCTTTTGAGGTTTGCACACTGCTGTTCTGCGTAAGGAAGACGCTGTTCAGAGCCTGTTGGAACTTACCACACTTGAGGTGAAGGCCTATATTAATCCATAGCTCCCTCCTCCTGGATAGGAGACCCTAAATATGATGTAGGTAGATCATCTGAGGTTTCTAAAGTGCAAAGAAGTTTCTAAAAGTGGTCTATATTAGATAATATTATATAATTTTTTTTCATATTAAGTGCCATTCTCAAATATTTAGAAATTGCCATAAATTTAAAGACAAGACACAAGTAAGAATAATACCAGAGATGAGTTGAATGTGCAAGAGATTATGACTTTGACCAAAGCAGGTTAGAGAATACAAAAGAGAAAGACAAACAACTGATGAAGCTTCAAAGTAAAGGATAAACATTGCTATTTTTTTGTTTGTGTTTTGATGCTGGGGAGTGGTTTCCCTCTCTGACTGATCAGGCCATTAGCAGGAAACAGATACATTATATACATGTATACGGTGTGAATCCCTCTGGTAGCTCGATTTAGACACACAATCTTCTCAGCAGCTGATCCTGGATCCTTGCTCTGCCTAGTTACCTTCCACGCAGACACCCAAACACAGACACATCTCTCAGTCACCTCCCAGACCCCCCAGCCTCTCTGGAAAATGTGCAGGTCTCCCCTGGTTCTATAGCCAGCTCCTCCAAGTAACTTACTCTGGGATACACGTACACATAGCCTCTTACCTAGACAGCCTGGCTTGGGACTCAGCAGCTACTGCCCTGTAACCTCCCTGTCCTCACTCACTGCAGCTGGTGCAACGCAGAAACACGGGCACCCGTGCTCTGACTCTGTGCTCACACACGTGCCAAACAGAGACCCCAGCCATGAAAACAACGTGGAGTATAAAGAGGAGTCAGGACAGACCCTGCTGAGCAGGTGCACAGCACGGCCAGACAAGCTTACAGACCAGCACCCTCTTCATATGCAACCTCACCTTTGATCCCTCTATCCCTCTGTTCTCCCTTGTGCGTTCCTCCCCAAATCACCCTTGCCCTGTCTTTAGTTGTCCCCTAAGCATCCCACATTAAGTCTTGTGCAATCCCCAAATGCTCTTCCCTTCTTCATGCTATGTTCCACCCCCATTATGCAGTAAGCCCTGGCTCTGCAAGGTGTTCTGGAGAGCTCCCTTCCTGGCTGAGGGTGCTGGCTCTCACCCTCCTGAGATGAGCTGGTCGCTCTCTGGCAGGGGCTGGGGCCAAGGCTGTTCCTCTGAGCAGGTTACTGAGGTTTCTTCACCTGTCATCACACTTCTGAGCTCTTTCACACACACCTCTAACAAGCTTTTCATCACACAACCTAAAAATTTATACAATCATTTTGGACAGAACTGAGGCTAAGATAGGGAGATCCCATTTCACAACACCATTTGCTTTTTGTCTGAACTTGCAGTCCTACCTTACATGGGTCTGACACAAAACCAAAGCATGCCACAAAAGGGAAGGGGAAGGAGAAGGAGGAGAAGGAGAAGGAGAAGGAGAAGGAGAAGGAGAAGGAGAAGGAGAAGGAGAAGGAGAAGGAGAAGGGAAGGTTATTTTTCAAGGAGACAAAACATTGTATATTTGTATTTCAACAGTGTACTGGTATCTCAAATAGGATTAAGAATACTTACTAAAGATATAGACACTGCCAATGTCCAGAAGTTCAGTCTCTGTAAAAAATGGATAGGGGGGTGCAGAAGTGTGACCAGGCTCTTCAATATTCCTTTATATTCTGCTTGATGCTTGATTTGACATGATCCGCAGGGGGAAGGAAATTAATTACTTTCTAGCAAGGGAAGGCTCTAGTGTTTTTATTGTTCTGGGGAGAAGTAGTAGAGGAGAGCTTGCTGCAAAACAATTAAGCTGCTTAAAAAGATTCAGTCTTTAAGCCAACAGATTCTTTTACTTGAAACATAAGAGGTGAGAAATAAGCCACAGCAGAAACCATCTCCTTCCTGCCAATACCCCACTAGGCCTTTGGAATAACCTGGTCTCAGTTTAGCTTCTGGTCAGTTACAAAGGACACACTTTGGGTACTTTTTGTTTCTTTACAATTGCCTTTTGTAGATAAAAATATTTATTTTGTTTTTCTCCCACAGAATTCCATGTGGAGAGGGAAGAAGTTATTAGCTCCCCTTTCTAAAATGATTGCCTATTTAAAGCTATTTAGAAGCCATAGGCATTTTGTTTAAATTCTGTGCAGCACTTTCAGCCTTCAGTAAGAAACTGTGAGGGTTATAATCATTTCCTATGTACTATGTGTTGGTTTGCCTGACTTAATTACAACACTTGTTGCTTTAAGACTTCCACTATAACAGAATAAAAATCTTTCTTGTTCATACATATTTGAGGTAGTAATGATAAGGCTTCTATGCCAAGCTAAGTAAACTCTGGGAAGCCTAAAGAAAGGTTTGGAAATTAGGAAAAGGTTGGGGGCCAGCACATTAGGAAAAAAAAAAAAAAATCCTTTCATGGTTTCTCTGCACTAATTTAACTATTATTTAAAATGTCCTCTGGCACCATTTGTAACATTAATCATATAATGATTTTCTCATATTTAAACCATGGTAATTAAAATGTGCAGAGACTATTTCTTATTCCTGCTAATAATGTTTTCCCTTGATTGAAGCTGAACTGCAATTTGGCCTTTATGTTGTAAGGAGAAAAACCAGGACCGCTGGGAGCAAATGGATCAATTAAACAATGTTCTTTTGTAATGAGGGTTACATCATTCTGTCAATGATAAAAATCTGTAGCTGAATCTGTCACTAATGATATATGCCATCTTCTCAGCCCCACGATGCTAACCTATCAGGAGGCAACCATCAGGCTTAGTTTCCTATTGATTCTTGCATGCTCTGTTTCAGAAGTCAGTAAAAAATGCACATCAGCTCATTATAAAATTCTAACTTTACGATCAGAGGCTACTGGAGTCTGAAAACAGGGCTGAAAATGTCATTTGGGAATAATTGTCCTTCCATAACCTGTTTTCCCATTTTGCATCTTGCCTTTTGGACAGCAGTATTATCGTACTGAATCACAAGCAGGCTCCCAGGGTGTGGTGCTGGGGCAAACACCACTGTTCTGTATACCTAACTCCAACAAAAATAATGAGCTTGCATGGCTCACAGGGTTTGTTATAGCTTTATATGCCTAGATGGGAAGCAGATCCACCTATGTTATTAGTTGTGGTTGTGAGGTTAGGGCTGACCACCCACGCTGGGACCTTCATACATGGATTATTCTCTAGTTATTTTTGAGAGAGTAAAGTCTGTAGGTGCTCTAGTCATCAGTCATTCTCCAAATAGGCTTTGTCATAGCAAAAGATTACTTTAATTAGATTTTTGTTTTAATAACAGCTTTCAATAGCAGTCAGTGAAACTGGCCTTGGGAGGTCCCCGTAAGGCTAGGAGAGGCAAAAAGAGATGTTTGGTGACCACTGGCATGGGTTTCTACTTGTGTGGCACATCCTTCAGGCAAATCTTGAAGCTATTTTGATTTCTCTTCTCATAAACATCATCAATATGTAACACAGAATTGAAGTTCCTTCAAAGCCAGGAGTAACACTGAATGATTCCGAATATTTTTATCCTCCAGCTCTGTTTCCACTGTTCGGAGTGTCGACCTTAGCCACGTTAGGAAGTCAGAGAAAACTTCTTGCAAGTGCTTCATTTAGACAAACAGCAGGAACTGAACAATTTGCCTTGTCCAACACAAGTGGGACTTCAGGAACGCCTGGTGAATATTGCACTGGGAGCCAGCCATACTTGTACTGACTTGAGGTCTTGTACCCCCGTGGGCTCAAGGGGCCTGGAGCAACAGCTGTGCTCGAGTTCTGGAGAGCTGCAGGCAGATGCCAGTGCTGCATGGCTAGAGGTGGTGGGCCTGCAGAGCACTGAGGTAGCACTGGAGGCTGTAAGGAGAAGCAGAGGGTCAAAGGCACAGCCAACATGAGCCAGCACCATAGGCCAGAGCCGTGCGCGGAGAGCTCCTGGTGCACAGGGCTCTGCCCA
>NW_008629020.1:0-15267 GCF_000691845.1 Merops nubicus
TTACAGAAGTCTCTCAGACATTTAACATCAATGTCATGACAGAAGGTGATTCATCCCATCTGACTATAGATGACTGGCTTAAAATAAATGCCCATGACTTAAGGCAGCAGTGAAATGACAAGATATTCATCCTTAATATAGGCAAAGGGAGAACTGTTAATTGAGGAAAAAAAACACACACCACACCCCAAAATCCAACATCAGTTAAGTGACCAGCACCAACATGTTGAACATTATTCTTAGTTTATACTGTGTTAAGAAAAAAGAAAGCATAAATTACTTGCCTAAGGAACTGTGGTTTAAAACTTCACTATTTTCTTTATTGAAAGAGTAGTGAGGCATTGGAACAGGCTGCCCAGGGATGTGGTAGAGTCACCACCCCTGAAAGTGTTCAAAAAACGTAGATGTGGCACTTGGGGACATGATTTAATAGTCATGGTGATGTTTGGTGATGGTTGGATTTGAAGAGGTCTTTTCCAACCCTAATTCTTCTAAGATCTGTGCAGCCTATACAAAGACTAAGAGAAAATTGTGGGCAACACACATCCCTCAGTCTATTTCCCATGTCTACAAGGTGAAGCACTCCTTTAAAGAGACAAAAATCCCAAAAGACAAACCACAAAGTAGTCAAAAAGAGAAAAATCAACACAGGCAGGGCACAGTATTTCTCATCCCCACCATAAACATCAGGATGGAAAATGAACTATTTCTGGTGTCAAAGCAGATGAGAACCACTAGAGACATCATTTCTGATAGGGTAATCCAGTGAAAAATCAGCTCCTTTGGTAATTTTTTGCCTGACAATTTCTTTTAAGCTGGCAGGAAAATTAAACTAACCACCTAAGTGAGGAATCACAGCTCTTCAGAAAGCAAACAGTAATGAAAGTGAGGGCAAAAACTTGTAGATTTGCTCCCTGCTCATCAACCTCTAATGTATTCAGAAAAAGCCAGAATTGGCAGATGCTGTAAGATATATATTTTGTGATTTATCTGCAACAGTGAGCATTTTGTATGAATAAATGCAAAATTTGGGGAGCTGCACGAGCCAGAGAATTTGAAATTAATTACTGTAACTTATTCTTTTAAAAACTATTCTAGTTTTTATAAAAAAACTAGAATTCTAGTTTTATTTAAACACTATTCTAGTTTTTAAAACAGGATGCCTAACTTTAGGTTGCTGAATTTATCTTTAGTCATTGAAGTGCAGGACCATTTAGCTCCTCCTGCAAAAGTCACAGGCTCTGTAGTGCATTCTAAAAGCCCAAAAAACAGCCATAGGTAGGCAAGTTTAAATATCTGTGAGCATCTGTTTAGAAGTGCAACACAGAGCATGAAGCATCATTCTAAACCCAGACGTGCTGAGAGCAAGCAGAAACTTCTTGCATTATGTGCCTCAGATTTTGCAACGTGTTTACAAACTTGCTGGGCTAAAGAATCCTAAAATGAAGTATTGAAAGACCCATCTCAGAGATTTCAACCTCCTGGCAGCAGTGGTGTGTTGGAAATGTACTGCTGGAGGCTCACAGAAGATAAGCAATATGACAAACAAGGTCCTGGAGACACGTTCTATCATATGAAAATTTGTTCAGAATTCCCAGAATAAGAAAGAAATTGCATGTTTGTAACTTCTAGAGTTTCTTTTTCTTTAAAAAGGAAGAAGTATCAGCCCTTGGGAGATTCTGGTCACCCATTTTTAATTAGTTCTTAATGATTCAACCTGTTCAAGATTGTGCAATTGAAGTTGGTGCCTCTATCCACTCAAAAAGCAAAAAGTCTATGAAACAACCTGAAGGATCTATCACAGCTTATTTCATAATTGCAGCCTATATTAAAGAAAGTAGGCTAGGAATTTGTGTGATCACTGTGAGAGGAAAAGCTCTGCCATCTATTGGGGCAGGATTCATGTACTAAAATATGTTTTTATTGTTTTGGTGGTTTTGGGTTTTTTTTCTTTGTTTGTTTGGTTGGTTTTTTTCTGGTAGAAAACTAAAAAAACTAATATAGGTGCAAAATATCCTAGTTCTTTATATAGGCTATATGTACATAGGGTTTAGTTGACACTTGGGAGTAATGCCTCATAAAATTTCTATCAAATAGAAAATCTGCTTTGGAGATAAACAGCACACTGGAAATTAAAGAGCATTAATTTTTCTTTCATTTTCTCTTAGATTAGCAAATAGCTTCTACAAATTTGGAAAAAAAAGATGGTGTTTTGAGGCTGTACACCCTTCTTTCCCCTCAACCACATTTCAACAGGCAAATATTAAAATGCAGAACATGAAAAAGAGAGTTATAATTCACTAAGTGGACCACTATTAGTGGCATCCCATAAATGATATTATCAGAATTGGGCCAGATTGAAAGAGGGGAAGGTGAGTGCTGCAGATAAAAAACTGTTTATAATTTCTCAGTAGACAGCATTTGCAATAGAAATGAAACAGGGAGACACTGCAAATCAAAATATAAGCATTAAGATTTCAGGTCTCAAACCAACAATGATAAAAGAAAAGAATAAGATGCCTCACAAGAAATTATCAAGGCTATTTTCATATCTATGGCTTTGTTTATTTTTAAAGTTATAACTTAAAATAATTTACTGCCAATTTTTGTACCTTATTTTATTGGAATACAGTGGAGAACAAATATTTACATTGCCTTTAGGAATAAGTAACTCGTTCATTATTTTATCTAATGGCAGTTGCAGGATGAAAAGAAGTTAGGATAGTAAGCAGTGAATATTGCTATGCTCAGAAATAAAGCAATTCTGCAGAGGGAAAAAAAAAACACCAACAAAAAACCACCAACAACATAGAACTACAACAAAACCCAATCCTTTCCTGACCTTCTCAAACATTTCAGAGCTTATGACAGCTGGCTAGTAACAGTGAAGGCTTTTTCTCATAAAACCTGGGTGCTTTGCCATGCAAACCTTGGCATTAACAGCAAAAAGCAGGCTCTGTAGAAAGGAATTTAGGGATGAGTGGTCAGACACCACTTAAGAGAGAAGCTGGGTGGTGTTCAAACAGAAGAGTTTGGGCTTACATGCATCGGTGTTAGAGTTACAAACCTGTTGTCTCCTCACTGTGTGCCCAGGAGGGTGGAGAGCAGGTAAGTCTGGAAGCCCCATAACCAACCCCGGGATCCCAGAAGGAAACATCTTGCAGATGGCAAACACAGATGGTCCTGTTGTGGCAACAGTTTTTGGAAATAAGAGCTGCCACCCTGAAATCCATGATATAAAAGAACCACCAGTGTTTTGCCAGATATCCAAGTAGTAAAGTGTATCACTTGCACATCCTTTACCTTAAGGGTAAGGATAAGAGCATCATGGCATTACATTAAAAAAAAAACTGTGGAAAAGTGGATAAACTGGGTAGTTTGCAGTAAAATAATTTAGAAGGAGGGTCCTAAGAGATACTGAAAGAACACAAAACCAAAGTGGTTGCCAACTGATGACTAATTACAGCTGGCAGTAGAGAGCAGACATAGTTGCAACACAGTGAATGCTCCATGGAGGCACCAGTGGATACACCCCATGGTTTTGAGAGCAGAGCTCCAGAGCCAGGCCCTGTCACAAAGCTCCTCCTATGCAGCTGTCCTCCAGCTTGCAACCCCAATGCAGACCCCCCAAGACAGACTGCCAAGGGCCAGCCCCCAAGACACTTCCAGCAGAAAACTGGGCACACAGCGAGCTAGCCACTGAGCAGCTGAAGAAAGAGCCTGCAGGAGACCCCAGTTCTTTTTGGAGACCAGGACAGTGAGGTTAGGAAATCCCCAAGGGCAACTTTACTGCTATGAAATAACTAAAAGAAAATAGGTATGCCTTCATCAAAGAGAAATATCACAAATCTCTGGTTCTTATGAAGTCATTTGTCATCTTTCCCATCATACTTCTAAGGCAATCAGCATGGCAATGCCAGGGAAATGCTGCTTTTTTTTCTCTTTTTCATTTTAATTCATAATGAAGGTTTAAGTAAAGACAAGCTTGGGGAAGTAATCAAGTCTACATCTCATCTCTTTGCAAACTTTTCATAAGGGATCAATCTCAGCCTTTATAATTCATTTTTTGCTCATTTTACTTTTGCCACTGGACAGGTTTCCAAAGCTCTTATTGTCCCAAGCAAGGCTGTAGCCCATGACCTACTTCCAAAAGCAGGTTGGGATTGTCCCTTCACATCCTTGGAGGAATTATTTAACCACTGTCTCTTCATACACACACACGACCACCAACACCAACCCCCCCCCCAAAAAAAAACATATTGTCTCTTCACATACACACGACCACCACCACCAACCCCCCAAAAAAAACCACCAACCAAACAATTAAAAATTTCCTTAGAACCATTTAGAGTTCTGTTATAGTAAAAGAGCAAGAGGGAAAAACAAAATAGTCACAACCTTCTTTATAGCATTTTGTAAGCCTGGGACCAACCTAGCTCCAGCTGCTGGCTTGCATTTCAGGAGATGGACTTATATTTTTAGAAATGCCTTTGTTCTTAATCAGGAAAACATCCTGGGAATCAGGGAACTGGTTGAGATCCCAAAGAAGAGATACAGACCGAGTTTCCACTGCAATATATCTGACAGTAATTAATTGGATAGTATCAAAATGCACCTGTTTGTCTGAGGAGCTCTGTGTATGTCTTGGATACAAATAAGTTAAGGTAGGAGATATGAAAAAGTCAATTCTAGTAGAGCAGATGGTTTCAGTCTATATCCCCTAGATACCCAATTTATATTTAGAAACTTCTTCAATTAAAATAGTGCAGCTCGTGCCCAGGAGTGACTTACATAGGTAATAGAATTTCATAGAAAAACAATTTCTCTGTAGCAGTTCCTGAGATTCTTACACTTCATTAGAACCTGTCTTTCCTATTCTAAATAAATACCTCTTGGCCTAGTAGCTGGAGAAGAGCATAAGTCCTATAACATTTCATAGATTAAAAAAATAAATGAAATAAGCATTACTAGCCACAAATAAGCATTTATAAAAATAATTTTTAAAAATCTCCTTATCATACTTACACTATACTAGAGAATACACCAAACTGATACTGTTTCTAAAGCCTAATTTTTAATTGTAACATAATACTGGGATTAAAATGATTTTTTTTTCAGGTCACAGTACAACATTCCAACTCTAAATGTCATAAAACTAAGACATTTTGGCCTAAGAATCTTCAAAACACTCAGCTGCAGTAAACTGAACCAGGACTGCAAGTTTACTTTTCTCATTTAATACAGGTAAATTAAATTTCTGAATGTCATTTCAAAATAAAATATATAAATTTTCTTTCTCTAAATGACAAAATGTGAAATTTTCCTCTTTTCCAAGAGGTTCCATGACATTTTTTTCAGATAAGAAAATCCACTGAACCTGACCCTTTCTTACACAACATCATTGTCCAGGAAGAATTGGTAATTTAAATAAAAAAGCTTTATGCCAGGATTTCTATATTCTTCCCTTTTCTGACCAACTTCCTAGAAATGTGCAGGTACACACTCATTAAAAAGCTCTTGAGTCCCTAATTTTCAGTGATTTCTATCTCATGTCAATGATACAGTTAAATTCCCCATACTTACAACAGAAGCTGCCAATTTTGAACCTTGGTACATATTTGCTTCATATTAGTGATTAACAGACCAGAA
The DNA here is from genome assembly GCF_000691845.1 of Merops nubicus. Classification (NCBI taxonomy): domain Eukaryota; kingdom Metazoa; phylum Chordata; class Aves; order Coraciiformes; family Meropidae; genus Merops; species Merops nubicus. The sequence goes on from NW_008629020.1 coordinate 5,650, forward strand.
GCATAATGTGCTCAATGTCTTGATAATTCACTGTGCATATGACTTCATTCTTGGTCTACACACTATAGACCTGTTACCAAAAAAAACCTCACTCAGTGGGGATGTTTTTTCAAGTCATTATGTACTGCTAGATTAAAACATGAACCTTGATATTTCTTCGTTACTCTTCTCCAAAGCTGCCTTGCTAAGAAAAGCCATTCTTCCTCCAGTGATGCTGACAAAGCACAAGCAATTACTGAAAGGCTGTCATGAGATTGGATGGTATTTTTAAGCATTCTGGGCTCCTCCAGTAGTATAAGGTTATAAACCTGGCATATTCAGCTTGAATCTCCCACAGAAGATAAGCCAGCTTGGCCATCTAGGTCTCTATAGTCTCCTACTCAGATGTCTAGTCATTAGAGAGGGGGTAGGAGGAAGAGAGGGGAAAAAGAGGGGTAAAAAAGGAAACAGGAAAGAAAAAAAAAAATATATATATGAAGAAAAATACATCCCAGGGCAAAGTCCCAAACACCATCCACAACTGAGTTCCATTTTTGGTCGCTAAGAAGACATTTCACACAAATAGGAGTAACTACAACCCAAACCTTCACCAGCTTTTTGCACACACTCCTACAATTGATAAATGCTAATTAAAAGGTGTACATATTTTGCACAGTGTGATTTGATAATAATACAAACTGAAATATACTAATAATATATTCATATGAGGAAGAAGTTCTTCCCCATGAGAGTGGTGAGACCCTGGCATGGGTTGCCCAGGGAGGGGGTTGAGGCCCCATCCCTGGGGGTCTTGAAGGCCAGGCTGGAGGAGGCTCTGGGCAGCCTGATCTAGTGGGAGGTGTCCCTGCTCATGGCAGAGGGGTTGGAACTGGGGGATCCTTGTGGTCCCTTCCAGCCCTGACAGATTCTGATCTGTTTTAGCAGAGGACTTTAGAGCCCTAATGGCTCAAGGGTTGGACTTGATGATCTTGGAGGTCCCTTCCAACCTAAAGGATTCTATGATTCCATAATCTTACACTGCACTAGTTGCTTCTTAGGTGACCAGAAAAAAAAACTACATTGAAGAAAACCTAGACAAAAGTTTCATGTTAATCAAGAGAAATTGGAGACTGAGCAAATTCTAAGGAGGAGTGGAAGAGGAACTACACACTGCAACTTCTCTTGGCTACACAGATATGAAGTTCTTGAGTAACTACTGTAATACATGTGACATTGCTTATTGTTTTAGCCCTAATCATTTCAATGGAATGCCTTGGGATTTCTGTTTAATCTTATTTCCATTTTATAGGTAAGGCTTATTATATTCAATCTCTGCTGCCATTCTATTTAATGCCTATTCCCCTGCATGATGCATGAAAGTAAAGTGCTGTGTATGGAACTCTTCCAAAAGCATTCAGTAAGAATTTACTTTTCAAAGCTCAAATGTCACATACTATTTATAAATGTAGTAACTGTTGACCATTTAACTACATGGCACAGTGGTGACACTGGATAATTGCACAGCTGTCAGAAAGCAACATTTCTGTAAAGACATAAATCTAATGTTAAATAAAGAACATAACCCCTCAGATATCCTGTGCTTAATATTTTACCAGAGCTAAATGCTGAGTTGACTTTGAAGACCCAATGAACTTTTGGAAAAAAAGTAAATTTTGTTCATGTAGACAATGGATTTCTTTCTGAAGATAGCAGGTTTGTACATATTTATCCTATTAAAAAGTCTCAATTATTAGAAGGAATTTTATAATGTTTTTTTAAGAACAGTATTCCTGAAAGAGTCAGACTCCAGAGAACAAAGTAAAATTCATCAGAACTGGCCAGCTTGGGTTTTTTTGGTTGATTTGCTCTGGTTCTCCTCCTGCCTCTCATGAAGAGAAGAAATTGACACTGAAAAGATTTAGCACTGCTGGTTTTCTGTTAGTTTAGAACGTCTACATGGGGTTAACTGGATGTGCTGGGTTCAGCCACAATGGGGTTAACGTTCCCAAGCAGCTGCAGCTGGGTGACACACAGGTATGAAGGTTGAAAATGTCTCTTCAGGCATAGACCCTGGGGTAAATAAACCTATTTTCAGCACGGATGATTGTTTTCTATTCCCATAATGAGCAGCCATTCCACAGTCAAGGTCTAACACATTTCAGTGCATACCACCAGTCTCATACACTGTTTTCTCAGCTTTGCTCAGCAGCAATAGTTGAGCTCCAACTTCAGCTTGCACTGGAAGTCCAATATAATTTTATAGAGTGTGAACAGAGTTTTCCAGAGTTTGATCTTTTTGTACACATAAACAGCAGATGGCAACTCTATCATTAAAGAAAGATGCAAACTTCTTAGTTTTCTAACATGCACACAACTTCAGTGAAAGCACAATTCACACGTTCCTAATTTCCTCTTTTAGAAGAACTGAGCTTCATCTTGGCAGACTGATAGCTGAAGCTCCCACAATCCTGTATGACAAACTCTGACCTGAAAGAACCAGCTATAGGATGAAGAAAATAGTTTGATTTTCATGAACTAATGGTTTCAATAGGCATTCATTGTCTCTGGTATAAAGTTGCCACCTGAAGGTGGTTATTTTATGTAGGTTATGGGGTTTTGAACTGTATGAACTTGGAAAGATATACCCATATCAAAGGTTGCCCTATCCATTACCCATCTTTTCATCTGTTCATGCATCATTTCTCTTAAATTCCTGCACATGCAATCACTTCTCTTAAATTCCTGTCTGGTTTTAAAGGAAAGAAGGTAACACTAGCCTTGCCTCAGCCTCAAACAATCACTTTCAACGCAGTCCTTTTCTGCCTACAGCAACCTCATTTTAAATTGCAAAAAAAAATGTACATAAATAAAGCCAAATCCTTACAGGTATGAGGATCTTCTTGTTAGCCTTAGTGCTTTTTACATGCATAAACAGTGCCACAGGCTGTGTGAGCAAAGAAGAACAACTTAAAGATCACCTTAACCATCTCAAAACAGAAGACTTCCTGATCAGCTTCACTAAGAGGAAAGAATATTTGTTTTTCTTTTTACTGCAAAAGGATACACAGATTCTCTGCACTTTCCAAATAACTGTTTCAGGCTGGTATAGGAGTAAAGAAACCCCTGGGGAGCAGTAATGGTGGTAGTGGAAGGACTAACTCTCCCTCTTTATGTCTCCAGTCTGAATGATTTTATTCAAAGCCTTTCATTCTAAGCAAAGTCCCTGGGATGGGTTGCCCAGGGAGGGGGTTGAGGCCCCACCCCTGGGGGTCTTTAAGGCCAGGCTGGAGGAGGCTCTGGGCAGCCTGATCTAGTGGGAGGTGTCCCTGCTCATGGCAGAGGGGTTGGAACTGGGGGATCCTTGTGGTCCCTTCCAACCCTGACTGATTCTGATCTGTTTGAGCAGAGGACTTTAGAGCCCTAATGGCTCAAGGGTTGGACTTGATGATCTTGGAGGTCCCTTCCAACCTAAAGGATTCTAGGATTCTAAGTCCACAAAGCCAAGGCAGCAATCACCTAGCAGACTGTCCATACACAGCACACACCAATGGGAAGCATCCATAAATATGATTACTTTTTGTTCCAAGATTTTTCTCCTAAGCAGGTCATCCAAATATTAATCCTTTAGGTCAAAACCCATTTTGCACGTGCACTTTCTCAAAGCTTGTAGAGATGCACTGGAACCCCTGTAAATTATCTCATTACTATCTGTCTTTAGCAGCTTTATCTTCATCAGCAAGAATGATCCTAAAAATATGTTACAGTAATGGGGTATAAGCAGATTTGTCTGGAAAACTTACTTTTCCTAACTGGTTGCACACAGTTATTCAGAAGAATATGGCAAAGTTATTGATTTTAAAATAGCTATTTCATACTTTGAAACAGCTTCCACTTCATCACAAGCTCACAGTATTTGCAAAGTTATAGCCAAATGGGTTTTTGAGAATGAACTTTTCTACCTTGTCTAGAGCAACAGCTGATGTTCTGACTCTAAGGAGAACAGCATTCCTTACAGATTATGCTTTGATTCTGTTCTTCAAACTAAATATTTCTTAGCATTTTTAACTACTGTCATTTTCTTCCTATTATTTCTAAGGTAGAGTTTAGATAAAACACAGATTTTTAGTTTCCATGTACCTGAAAATTCATACAAATACAAAGGAGGAAAAACAAAACAAAACCACAAAAAAAAACCCACCACCCAACACCAAAAACAAACAACAGTGAAAATAATAGGGGCTTAATTTTAAAATCTGGGCCTGTTTGAATTGTGATACACTATGCTTAGCACTGATTTCTGTGATTCCATCCATGGAAGTATGAAAGAATTCACAAGGGAAAGTCTAATTAAAGTAGCCTACACCACAATGACAAAAAATAAGCTACAGAATGTGACATATATACTGTATATACATATATATACACTATATATACATATATACTGTATACACCAATGCAGAATGATTTATAGAGGACCATAAGTTGATGCTTCAAGCTCCTTATAGACCAGCTGAGAAGAACAACAAAACAACAGTCCCCAAATATTATGAGATGAACACAGGTTTGAACTTAACAGTTGTGTTTGTGGCAAACTAGGACTAGAAAACAAAAATTGCTTTAATGTACATCTCGCAGAAATGGATTCAGATTTCAGATGAATATATTCAAGCACTCAAAGGTTATTTTATTTTTTTCTGAAGATAAAGTGAAAGCAACCTGTTGTGAAACTGCAACAAATCATCCTGAACAGGAGATTTTGCATGAAATTTATTTTCCTTGAGGGAAAAATCTATGGAAGATGGAAATGGGAACCCAGTCTATTAGTTGATTATAGCTTTGTTCATAAAGTCTGTAGCGTGGTCAAATTTCCCAGTTCACAGAAGTTCCTTAGGCAGACTGAACTGTTAAATAAGACAAAGCCCATGTCTTTGAGAGCATAGTGCAGGTATCTTTAGCTACAGACAATGAGCAGTTTAACTGCAAGACTTTACCTAGGGAAAATTTCAAAAAGCCAGTGTCTTTGAAAGCCAAGCAGAAGGTGTCAAAAAGGGAAGCTTGTGAAAGTTAGGTGTGATGATAAAGAGAGGAAAACCATGACATCAGAATGGACTGTAGGTTTCCATCAGGATTAAATCTGGTTTTACAGGACATTCAAAAGAATGTGACAATAAACATTACTAGCTGAAAAACTGAGTAAAGATACATCCTTAAGTGGTTCCCTGATGGGAACGTTTCACTATCACCTAATAGAAAGCACAGAAGAGAAGAACTGAGGACTAGAGGTACACCTGGAGACATGGGACAAATTCAGAATTCTTTAAAAGAGAACACACACAAAAGACAACAAAATATTAATTTGCCACAATGCGAGTTGTAAATACCTGGAAACAGAAAGACCTGGAGCATGTGAGTACAAAGATAAGAGAAAGGAGTCATCAAATATGGTAAGAAAAAGGAGCTGCACAGAGAAATGCCACAGAGTAAACAGACAAGTAAAGAGGCAAGCACAGAGGAAGATAAAATCCAAGAGCTGAGACCTATGGGTGATGAGGACAACATAGAGAAGATTAAAAAAACATAAATGAAGGAGGGGGGGGAAGGGAACTGGGGAGGTAGGAGGTAACCACAGAGCAGATGAAGAACAAATAAAATTGAGACAATTTGAGAAATCACACAATCCCAGGGACTGTTAAATTGCATGAGGAACAAATTGACTGGCCTGTCATCGCAGAGCACAGAAGGAAGAGGTCAGCAAGCTAGACAAGAAATGTGGCCTGGGGGCAGAGAAGATATAAGAAAGAAAGAAAAAAACACTCCCCTATTTCTTCACTTAGAGCAGGCATCACAGCAAAGTTACTGCTGGATAAAGGAACATTATACATCAGTGAGATAGCTGCAGAGTGCATGCTAAAGCAGGATGCAGCTAATGAAGAGGAGTAGGTAGAAAAAAGACTTTTGGTAAAAAGAAAGGGGTCAGTACACACAAGCACTGAAAAGTATTCTCATTAAGATGAAGCTCTCTCAGGTGATTCTTTCAGATAAGACTTTCAGTGCTGGCCTTGAGAAACTTAGTCTGAAATCACTAGAAGAAAATTAAATAATAAAGAGCACACAGTGCTCAAAGTCTCTAAAACGACTTTTAATTTGTGAACATTAGAAATATGGTCATGAGGATACACTAACAGCCGTGTCCAAAAAGATATAAAACCAGCAATAATATAAATATGATGATGTTAGAGTCAGAAACTGAATAATACTTTTAGCAAGATAATAGACAAAGAAATAAATAAGGCCATCATGGTAAAACAGGCTGAATCTGTGTAATGTCAGGGAGGTATAATAAAGGGAAGAAAGACTTCTTGGGGTAGTGGCTCTACAGTTCAAGTTGAACACAGAAGAATAACATTTATCTGTTAAATAGTTCTGCAAGGGGGTTACACATTTAATAAATTTTAAAATCTTAAAGCCAGGGGACATAATAATAAAAAATCTTATTGAATAATACAATCATGAGCTAAATGACAATAAGTAGAGACAAGGTTCCTAGCTTAATAATAAAGAAATTAAAATTAAAGAGATACCAAATTTTCTCTGCCATCCTTAAATTTTGAGGTTTTAAGTCATCCTATTTCCTCAGCAGTTACTACTTTTGAACCCAAGAGCTCTAGCTGGTTATTTAGTATTATCAGTAATGATCCTGACAAATACTATTAAAGGAATTAACCAGGACAGAAAACTAGGAAACATTATAAATACAGAGGTATTTAGAGAGCATTTAAAAAGATGATGACTTCTGAAACCAGATAAAATAATTATGGTATAATTCTCTACTATGAAAAATAAGGTCATGCACTCAAACAACAAACAAAAATGTTATTGTTTGAAACTTCATCAGTCTGAATAACATAAGAGGCTTATTAGAGGTTTATTGTCTGTGATCTAACAATTTATGCACCTCTGAATAATTGGACCCTAAGATAAATCAGCTGAAATGTTGTCCATAGAGTAAGAAAGTATGAATATCAATGGAGACAGACTCCTGTAGTCACTAGAAGGTTGAAAGTAGAATTGGGTTTGGATAGTTTAGTAGAAGAACCATAGGACAATATGCCTGATGAATTTCAAGTATGGTTTTAAGTGCCTCAGAAGGACAAGAACCAAAGCATCCCAACTGCTGAACTCACAGGGCCATGCCAGCACAAAGGCACATGGATACAAGTGGGATCACAGAGAGATTCTGGCTGAGAACACAAAAGCTTCTAAGCATTATGGTGAGATTCTGAATCCATCTCACAACCATAGTGGCAAAATACACATGGTTCAATTTCAAGAGGATGCATAATAATTTATGAAAACGATTATGGAATATATGTTGGTTTATTCTGGTGGCCTCTCTTCTCAGGGAAGAAAGCCAGGAGTTTATTTCTCATCTTGTACCCCTGAGACAGCAGAAAAATCCAGCAGCAGCTTCCTATGTTTTATGGGAAAGACACAAAAATATCCACTTTATATGTTGTGGCCTACAGCAGAGCTCTAAGAGTTAATACTGAGTCCCTGTTTCTATAAGGAACTCAGATATTCAAGATTTAATATATCAAACCTTCCAAACTGCATCTCGTGTAACTTGGCAAGTTTCTTGTCAGCTTCAATGTAATTTGCTTTTCCAAACCCAAACTGTTTTTAAACATTAAGGTGTCCTAATTTTTTTAAAGCAAAAAGCACAAAAGCAGTAATCCTTAAACATTGTGATAAGGATTGTCTACCATAATCTTTATTATTTGCTAAAGCTTGACTGTCAAAGAAAAAGAACTAATTTTTCAAAGTCTATTTAGGTAGCTGAATTGCTATATTATGAATTTAGGGCTGAGGAGATTGATTACTTCAGCTCTGAAGAACTCAGATTTTTAAAAAAAGGATGGTATTCCATGGAAACCATATGACTCAAGAATTAATAATGTAATATGGAATGCATATTAGCTCCATTCAGCTCAAGAGGGACAAGAGATCATCCTTAGGAGTCTTGTCTCTCTCAAATACTGCTTCAAATCCTCCAAAACTGATAAATTTAGAAAGTTATATTAAGAGCCAGTTAGCCTATATGACTTAGTGAAGGAATTCAGTTAACAGGTCTTATGAAAGACCATTACAGACAAATACACACCAAAGAAAGAAATCTTGGGCTCTATTTCTTGATGGAAGTAAGTATGACAGAATTATGGGGAGGGGAAAAAACCACACACCTTCTACTATATGTAGAGTTCAAACCAGGCCCAGCATGGCGAGTCCCAGGATGATATAAAAAGTGTTTTCAAGAGAATGGAGAAGTAAAATAGATGATAATAATAATGCAGTACTATCTGACCCTTTTTTTTTCAGTCAAGGCAGATTAGTTCAGAGAGATGAAGTGCATGACAAACATCATACACAACACGACAGGACAAGAAGCTCAAGTCACCTATCCCTGTTCAAGATCTCCAACAGTAATCCTTGCTTTAAAATCTAAGTGCTTTCTTGCCTTCAGGAGCATCAGAAGGGTTCATCAAAGCAAAGGATGTGCTGAACGTGCTGCTTTCTGCTTCAGAAGGGGGAAAAGACAACACCCCCTTGGAGATAGTTGACCAGTGTTCTCATCAGAAATGCATTCTTACCATTGATTGCTCCATTTGATATCTCTGCTTGAAGAATACTTTGAAGATGTATACTTTTGGCTCTTCACATAAATCTGCAATGATTAGGGCTTTCTCTATTACAAACTCAAAACAAAACCTTAACTAAGAAGAATATATATATATCTCACTGCAAGTTTGCACTTGCAAATTATATTTTATTGCATCCCAACTGCAGCTGCACCTAAGCCTGTGGTTTGACTGTTTTCAGTTGTATGACAGAAGGTGGCAGAAGTATTTTTCCTTCATGAATCTGAAGCTCATAGCCAAAATTGTCAGGCACAACCCAGAATCATCCTGCCCTTCCCCAGGTAGAGACACAAGTGGTTTCTTTCTTTATATCCATTTGTGTGGATATTCTCCCACATATTAATGGTTGGACTGGATCTTAAAGGTCTTTTCCAACCATGGTGATTCTGTGGGATAGTCTTGTACCTGCACAGATGTCTGGGGATGGGCACATGAACAAAGAGAAAAAGGACAATGGCAGGAAGAAAACCAGGCCAGCAGTAACATTCAAAACATCCAGCTCCAAGCATAAAGGGTATTTCAACAAAGTTTTGCTCTTACTGCATCGAATGGGGACTCAGGAAAAAAAACACCTGGATTTATTGTAAAATCCCTGGGAAAATAGGAGCAAATTTTCTCCAGTTTGATTTCTCAAGTTAACTCTATCAATATTATATATGTGCATATATATACATGCATAAAATGTTGTAAAACTAAGACTGATACAGGCAGGCAAACCATTATTTCAGCTGTTAGGAACCTGCAACATCTAGAACAGCAGAACTGTATTAGTAGCTATGCTAACAAGTAAAAGCTGTTTGCATATGATTTGGCCATTGATTTTTAGGTTTGGTTGTATTTAAGTAGGATTTATTGGTCAAATTATACATTCACCTAGAAATCAATAGAAATCATTAGACCATACAGTTTATTTCTCTTCTGCCTGTATGTCATGTATCCACTC
>NW_008629020.1:15298-16505 GCF_000691845.1 Merops nubicus
TGGGGCTTTAGGAATAAGAAAAGAGAGAGGGAGAATCTTTTTAAAACAGTTTGGATATGTGCATTTTTTCTGACAACATTTACTAGCTTCTGGGAGGACACTGCCTTTCCCATCCAGTGCAACACTTCTGGGACAAGCAGCCAGAAGCCTTTTCCCCTGCTAGATTCACTATTGCCTCCCCTTTGAGAGCACATCTCAGCACTTCAGTTAGCCAGGCCAGATGAGATAGAATCATAGAACCATTTAGGTTGGAAGGGACCTCCAAGATCATCAAGTCCAACCCTTGAGCCATTAGGGCTCTCAAGTCCTCTGCTCAAACAGATCAGAATCTGTCAGGGTTGGAAGGGACCACAAGGATCCCCCAGTTCCAACCCCTCTGCCATGAGCAGGGACCCCTCCCACTAGATCAGGCTGCCCAGAGCCTCCTCCAGCCTGGCCTTAAAGACCCCCAGGGATGGGGCCTCAACCCCCTCCCTGGGCAACCCATGCCAGGGTCTCACCACTCTCATGGGGAAGAACTTCTTCCTCACATCCAGCCTGAATCTGCCCACTGCCAGCTTTGCCCCATTCCCCCTAGTCCTGTTGTTACTCGATAGCCTAAAAAGTCCCTCCCCAGCTTTCTTGTAGCCCCCCTAAGATCCTGGAAGGCCACAAGAAGGTCCCCTGGGAGCCTTCTCTTCTCCAGGCTGAACAGCCCCAACTCTCTCAGTCTGTCCTCACAGCAGAGCTGCTCCAGCCCTCGGATCATTCTCGTGGCCCTTCTCTGGACACAGATGCCACTTGGCTGAGCTCTGTGCAAATTGCCTCTCTCAGCAGCCTACGTACCATGCTCAAACATCACCTTCCTTAGCCTCCCATTGTTCCCATTCCTTTCCATGAAATCTATTCAGCAATTCTCTCTAAAAAAATCTGTGTCTCTGTCAGCTGACTTCTTCCTGCCCCTTCCAACAAGCACAAGACATTAGTCACTTATCTGTACTACACAGCTGAAACACAAAAACTATCAGGCAAGTGAGAAGACTGCTCCTGTGCTAGTAGTTTGCTTTCCCTGCACTACTCCACACTCCCTACCTCAGAGAAAGATTTGTTTCCCAAATTATTTACGAGTACCTGACCAAGTTTTATTTTTAAACTCTCAGCAGCTACTTCCTCCACTCCAACCCAGAGACAGACAGGTCCATTTGCCCCCATCTGTAGATAAAACTCT
>NW_008629021.1:0-12466 GCF_000691845.1 Merops nubicus
ACCGGAACGAGCTCCCAGCCCGGGCTGTGTGTGCGCAGAGGAGGCGGCCGGGACGGACTCCCTTGCTCTGTAGTCCCCGCGCTTTTCCATGGCAGCCTCACCGGAGCCCGGCCCTGGCTGGTCTTTTTTTTTTTTTTTTAACCTCGATAATCTCGTTATCTTCCACAAAACCGCCTCACATAGCAGCACGGCCCCGTCGTGCTGGGGCACAGCCGCGGTGAAACCAGCTCCCCGACGAGCTCCGTTCACCCAGCTCTGACAGCTGGTTTTGGTTCATAATTCTCCGTTCGGTGCCAAGGCCGTGATGTGACCGCACCCTTGCCCGCTAGCAAGCGAGCCAGCTTCGTAGGCAGCTCACTCGCCTGCTCGCCAGCAAAAGGTGAGCTGTAATTAGCAATAATTAATGTCTTTGACTCCCAGCGAAGTGGCCGAAGTGAAAAAGCTTCTCTCACGCTATAGTTTCTGTAAGCTGAGGTTGGACACCAGTGATCTCACATCCCTTACTCAATGAATTATCCAGCGGGATCCGTTTTATGAATTTGACAGCTTTCATAACAAGAGGAAATTAAAAAAAAAAAAAAAAAAAAAAAAAAGAAAAAAAAGAAGAAACAACACAACAGCCCAAAACCAAACAATCCTGCTTGGCCCAGAGGTCTAGTGAGCAGGGACATCTTGAACTACAGCAGGTGGCTCAGAGCCCCATCCAACCTGACCTTCAATGTTTCCAGAGATGGGGCACCTACCACTTCTCTGTGCAACCTGCCTCAGTGTCTCAACACCCTCAGCGTAAAAGATTTCTTCCTTATATCTAGTCTAAACATCCCCTCTTTTAGTTTAAAATCATTACCCATTGGCCTGTTACAACAGGTTCTGCTAAAAATATTGACCCCATCATTCTCACAGACCTCATTTAAGTATGAGGACCCCTTTCTTCTCCAGGCTGAACCACCCTGATCTCTCAGCCTTTCTTCATAGGAGAGGTGTTCCAGCCCTTGGATCATTTTTGTGGCATCCTCTGGACACACTCCAACAGGTTCATGTCTTTCCTGTGCTGAGGACTCCAGAGCTGGACAGAGTAGATTCTCCCTTTGTGTAACTCCACTGGTACTCCTGGGGTGGGAGACTGTGGAGAAAGGGGTAACATGCTGCAGCAAGGAGCTGGTGATGACTGAGGATCCAGCTTTACAGAAATTATTTGCTCCAGCTTATTTAAGTACCTGAATTGCTGAAGTGAAGGTTTTGGTGGAACCCCACAGACTCTTAGATGACCACCAGAGATAAATGTTGCACCCAAACCCTAGTGGGTCCTGTGGAGTCCTGGCTTTATTCCCACCTCCTCCAGGCCTGCAGGTCCTCTGCATGCAACCTGCACTGGTTGGCTGTGGGAAGTGATTCCAATTCCCCATGTGACCCACATGACACATCATCTCCTGATTCCTCTTCTGTGCAACAAGGGCTCCTTTTCCTAGCTCAGCAGACTGCAGCCCACTACAAGAGCCAGTGACTCATCTCAGAGGGCTGTTTGGTGAAAGGAAAGTAGAGCCAAAATTTTGGCTCATGCCCAAGGACAACACTATTGCCAGCTTGAAATGCATATGCCACAGAATCTCTTTATCATATTTGAAATGAAGAGTTTTTACAAATCCAGTTTCTAAATCTTACCTGTTTGCCTTCATCTGGACAAGGACAAGCAGTGCCGTTGGCTTTGATTTTGTTGGCAGTTAAGTTTCTCCCACGATGTCTTGTTTGACATTAAGCTGGGCCAAGTCTGGGAATCATCACATCCTCTTGTAGCTTACTCATAGCTGCTAGACAGCCACCCACTTGCACTGCAACTTCAGGAGGTCTTATTTAATGGATGTGCAAAGAGAGGTGCCCTACTGCCTAAAAAGGGTTTATCCCCTTGGCAAGGAAGGCTGGTTTCCACTAGACAGAAACTTCTGCAGCATAAATAAAGAGAAGCAGGAAGATTTGAAACTCTTGATATGCAATGAGAAAATGAAAGTGGGTTTAAAAGCGAGTCTCTGCCAGCTTTCTATTTGTATAGTTACCAACAATGCAAGGTGTCCAACATGGACAAGAGCACCACGACAGACTCTGCACAGACATGGCTGTTTAATGTGTCCAAAGAAGAGCAACGAAGGTGGTGGATGGTCTAGAGAACAAGTCTAATGAGGAGCAGCTGAGGGAACTGGGGTTGTTGAGCCTGGAGAAAAGGAGGCTCAAGGGAGATCTTCTCACTCTCTACAACTCCCTGAATGGAGGTTCCAGCGAGGTGGGGGATTGGTCTCTTCTCAAAGCAAGAAGTGATAGGACAAGCAGGAATAGACCTAAGTTATGCCAGGGGAGGTTTAGGTTGGTGATTAGGAAATATTTCTTCCCTGAAAGGGTTGTCAAGCCCTAGAACAGGCCGCTCAGGGCAGCAGTGGAGTCCCCATCCCTGGAGGGGTTTCAAAGACGTGTAGATGTGGTGCTTAGGGACATGGTTTAGTGGTGGACTTGGCAGTTCTAGGATAATGTCTGGACTTGATGATGTTGAAGGTCTCTTCCAACCCAGACAACTCTATGATTCTATGATCTAGGCAGCAAGAGCGGGCAGGAAAAACAGAAGTCCATGAAGGATGAACAGTTCGCTCATGCCCAGACCTCCTTGCACCCAGTGCTGTACCCTTCCTGTCACACGGCTGGAGGTCAGTTTTATTTCCTCTGCACTTGTGTAGGAGAGTACAAATGCTGTTGCACACTCAAGCCTGTGCTTTCTAAACTAGTGCTGATAACATCCCCTCCACAATCCTCCTTGATGACAAAACATGATAGGTTCTCACTTACACAGTTGTTTCTGGGTCCTAGATTCTGCATGTACATCTGCTCAGCCCCTGCTTCTGTGAGACCTTATGAAATTGTCCTCTGAAAAGACGTGTAATGGGGGCGTTCAGGAAAAGCTGTAGTGAGGAGTTCTTTGTTCTAAAATTAGAAGCCCAGAGACCTGGCATTGTGAACTGCAGGCTCTCCAGCCTCCTTGCCTGGATTTTCCATTCAGATGAACACAGTCAATGAGAACAAAAGCTCTGAGTTTTTTCCACTGACACCTGCCTCTACTCCAAGACAGTGTTCCAGCTTTCCATTCTCCCTTTGGGGAGCAGAGGAGCTTTGCCAACAGGTGTGGCAATACCAGCAATCTCTGCCAACACAGAGAAGAACAAGCTTTCCACCATCATTTTTCTTCTTTTATGTACCTTCCAAGAAACAGCTTCCTTCCTGCAGCACTGAAGATGTTAGGTAATTCATGGGACATGGAGGGAGGTATGTGAACTTTGGTGAAGTTGCACAGGGGACCTGTGATAAAAGAATTGGATAGACATGGACGGAGTGCACTGAGCAGCACTGCCAACAGTAAGGTAGAAGGTGACCATCACACATCGACTGTGTATTCTTTTGAGAAGTTCTGGTGGTGTTAAAGGCTCACAGCTGATGACTGTCCCCCAGGACAATAAAGCTTTCATCTGCTGGGCAGCTTGCCTGCAGCACTGCTGTGGCATTGCATCACCGATTACAGTCTTTGACACGTCATCCATCGATGCCCACGTTCATAAGCACCTGTGCCCAACTTCATTCAGAAGTGTTTCACGTGTCTCAAGTAACAAACTGGCCTGGATAATTTCCTCTCTGGTTTTGGAAGGAAATCCCAACTGTTGCTACTTTTAAGCCTCTGCAAGAATGACACTTTTGCATTTAGCTCGTAACGCATGAAAGGTTTGACATTCTAATTTGATGTTTTACTGAGTCTCCCTCTGAGCTCTTTACAGAATCTTGAATCTTGTCATCACCATCAGTAACAGTGACAACCTGCCTTTAATGCCAAGACTTCCCATTCCAGAGACAGGGCTTTGGTGTTTTGGCTGCAGAAGACTTGGCACTCTTTTGTGGTGGAGTCAGAAGGACATACCCCTGCTCAAAGAGCTCAGTTCACTGACTGCATAAATACAGCCACTCTTCTTATTGGTGACAGACTTTTCCCTAGTGTCACTTGTCCTACCTTCTGGTTTGGAGGGGTCTTGCCAGCAGGTACTGTGCAGGGACCACCAGGCCTTGGTTCTGCTATGATCATTCTTGTAGGAAAACATACAGACCGACTGCTCTTCGTAGTTCAGCTTGTGACCACTGTTCATTAAATCTGTCATTTCCTCTTCTGCCTTTCAGCAGTATTTCCTCCATCAGGAACCTAATGACTCTCTGCAGCTCTCATCCACCTACAATTACTGGGCCTGTCTAGGGTTTGCCAAGTGGCTTAAATGTTGTTTAGCATCTAGTGACAGCTACTGCTTATGACTGTTATATGGGTTTGCAACACACTCTCTTATGCCTGAGACTTATAATATGCCCTCAAAATACAAGAAAAAAAACCTACCCAGGTAAAGGATCAGACATGTAACTTCAACTGAAGTAGCTTACTATCAGTTAAGTGTACTCACAGCCTTGATTGATGTCACCCAACATGGCTTCAAGAGAGCTAAGCAAGCCTTTGCTTTGACCCTCAGTTGACTAAAAATCTCAGTTCGAAAAGCTTTTAAAATTAAAAATGGACTAGAAAAAAATTGTGGGTTTTGTGGTCACAACTAGGCCTGGGAACATCATGTCTTGGTTGTGTTCTGATCCATGCTTCTCACTGTGCTCTTAGAACGGATCATTTCAACCATCTACAGCATAATTTCTTCTGCTGTAAAATGGGTGCAACATCATTCCCCTATTGCACAGGATGTTTTGAGTGTTGACTGACTTCATATTAGTAATAGAAGCACAGAATATTCTAGGCAATAAGGTTTGTGAAAGGATACAGTCAAATCATCTCAGACATTTAAAAACACAGATCCAAATGTTACTGCCCACTGGGTTAAATCAATAGTCACTAGGCCATTTCTGACATGCAGGCTGTGGTGCAAGGACAAGAACTGCAGCCTCAATGGGTCTCGGTGTCCACCCAGCTCAGCAGCGTGTCCACAGCAGAGCTGAGCACTGTCTGGAACAGGGGAAGATGTTAGAATTTGTTAGAATTTTCTCCTGGAGAGAAGGTCATTGGGGACCTGCAGCCACCTCCTCCTTCCCTTGCAGAAAGTAAAGCTCTTTGCTGGAGTCAAGAAGAACCAATATTGACCAAGGATGTGAAGCATTGGCCTTCAGGCTCAGGTCCATATAGAGAGCTTAGCACTGACCCTGCAGGTGACACTGGCATCGTGGTTTGTGGTCCATATAGAGAGCTTAGCACTGACCCTGCAGGTGACACTGGCATCGTGGTTTGGCCCCATGTGGCCAAGAAGAATGGCAAACATATGGAAAACAGAAAAGAGTCGAGAACAAAGCCTTCACTTTCTCCATTCCTTCCCAAATCATATTTACTGTAGTCCCCACCAAATCATACCTAAAATAGCTTTTGTCTGTTGCTATTGGGCCATCTAGGTCAGCTCTACCAGCTGCATTAACCTGCCCCTATTGTACTATTGCAGTTGGACTGTTGCCATCTTCCCCCCGTGGGTTTTCTACAGATCTATATTTCAAAGTTACGGCTCTTGCAAAGCTCTGGTGTGTGAGTTCAGACAAGCTAAAAAAAATTAGTCATGTTTCCTCTAGTCCTGCTGCTTTACTAGGCTTCCTATTTGCAATCAAATTATTTTTAATTTTGACCGTGTTCCTATTGTTTGTCAGGAAGATAATCATCTTATCTCACTGCCGGGATATTTCTCTCCTTTCTCATGTAGTTTCAGATGGATTAAATAAATACCCCTTACACAAAGCACACCAAGCTGGGCAAAAGGGCATTTCACCATCGCTGGCTGATCTGAAATTTAGGAAATCTCTCCCTTTTGGAAAAAAGAAAAGATTGGAAGGACTCAGCCATGCCATAATGGCAGCTGTGCTAATTGTACATGCTTCATTAATTTTCATATATCTTAGAGTAGCTTTATAGAGACACGTAGGTGAAGTTAAAAGTTAGTGACACCAGCTTGGCTTACCAGTGCTGAACAATCACAAATGACAATCATCTGAGCTTTTGGTAAGGGAGAAGGCAAAAAAGGAGTGGTTCTGTAGGACCCTTCTGCTCCTTCTTCACAGGTTGAGCCATATTAGTTCCACACAGGGAACAGGGGATCCCCACTGTGCTACTGGTCTGATGAGAAGATTTTTGCAGGAGCATCCATGGATGCTCTTTCTCTCTGTGTTTCTGGAGATCATATCAAAGGGACTTAAATGGGAGCAGGTCAGTTCACTGCATTTTGAGGTCTGATTTTGAGTCTTTTTCAGGAGTAGGATAAATGCCCAGCAAAGGTGAGCAGCCAGCTCAGAGCAAGCCCAATGGGGAAGATGAGGCACCTCTCAGACCTTCCCAGTTTCTCCAGTATCCCCTCCGTGGAGGAACTGGTTTTTTAACATGCAAACAACAGTCACACAACGGAAAGTTGTGTGGGCAAGTGACACTGCTCAAACCCAAACTGCTCTGGTTCTGTTTTGTAACCTTCACCCATAGACACGTTCCTGCTGCTGGATGCTGAGTCGTTTACCTCCAGCTTCCTAATCACTGAAGCACCACTGGTTGTGCTTTACCACAGCTGAGGAAATGGGGACATATGGCTTTTGTGATAAGGACTTTATGTGAGCTGTCTGTGCAACAGTGCTGCAACTTTCTATACAAGTCCATTTATAAAACCAAACATATGTAAACAGTCGGGGTTTGATTGTTTGGGTGATTTCTTCCCTCTCGTGACAGATGTAAAGGAAAAACTGTAGGTTTCCACTTGATGCCTGCAGATAAGCTTATGGCCAATAGCAGAGATCCCAGCTGTGATAAATCAGTCTCTGCTTCCCTTGGATTCTGTCACCTAAAATCCAGCTCCACGTGGGTAGATGGGAAGAAATACAAAGAAACTCAGACTCGATGGCTGCTCAGATGTGATCCACTCTCAGCTGTAGGAGGACAAATACGCCTGAAGGGTTCTGGGAGGAGCCCCTTTGTCAAGGGTACAGTAAGGAGTGCAAAATAGCAGTTGAAATGGCAGCTGTGACCCAGTGATTATAGTGGGTGGCTTTGACTACAACCCTGTCAATTGGTTACCTTTCATATCAGGAGAGGAATTCAAGAAATAAGGTCATATTCTGAAGGAGCAAAATCCCATTGAAGAGAGTGGTGACAAAGATCAGTGCAGGCTGGATACACGTACCCAGCCCCAAGCATGGACCTGCTCTTTCATTCCTTCTCTTTCCCCTTAGACTCTACTCAAGAGGAGCCACTTGCAGGATGGAGAGTCTTGGTTCTTTTCAGGAAAAGGATCAAGATTTTCTCTGACCTTTCTGGGAAGGTGGGATGGAAGCACAGGATGTCCCCTGCGATTTTTGGCTTTCTTGCAGTTTCAGCTGTGAATGCCACAAGGACAGAATTCCTTGTGCTGTTTTCCACAATACTCAAATGCCAGCTGAGCCCATAAATATTCTGTGATAGTTCTGACTTTACCTGAGAAAGTCTAAACTGAGTTTGTTTGCAGACAGGTAGTATAGCTCTCCAGGGCTTTCAGCTCCACACTTTTCACCAGCATGATATATATCTATTAATCAACTTGCAAACACTGTTTGAATGACATGACTTCCACATATGAAAAAGCATCACAGAAAAATGCTCTCCAGCATTTGCTTAACAACCCACTGAGAAATTGGATCCTCTTCCCTTTCACTTTGTCCTTTTTGGAGATGTTTTCCCCTCTGTTTGGGCACAGAAGGAGAGTCATGGAACCCAGACAGCATGGAAACTTACATCCAGCTATGAAAGAGCATGTGATGACTACCAGGAAAAAAATCCATCCACACAACTCAATCTCACTTTAGTCACACCCAGCTTGGGAAGAATATGAGTTAAAACCTGTTTCTCTTGGTTGATAGACACTGCTGGCTGCTGCAGGCTGCTGCCTTCCTCTGCATGTCACACTCAGCCTTCAACATTTGCTTCTTAAGATATGAAAACCTCTCCTGTCAGCTGCATACGCCTGGGTGGATGGACACAAACTCAGAGAGGGCTGGGGGGCACCCCTTTGCTCTGACCCCTTCGCAGAGCAGCTTTCTAAGGCCCCTAGATGGGGTGTTGCAGTGTTCCTGAGGGGTCTGGGGGTGACAGTGCATGGAGAGTGCTCCTCTGCACTTGGGTCTACATGCTCTGAACCCTTTCCCCTACGACAAGGCCCCTGGATTTTATCTTCAAGTGCAGGACTCACCCTTTCCTTTTAAAATACAGTTGCTGCTGCTGCCACCTACCTTTGACGCTGGAGTGGATGCTAGAAATATCCCACACTGAGCCTGGGAAGTAGCCCAGGATCTCCTCCCCAGCCTGAGAAAGTGCAAACCCAAGCTCTAGCTCACGGGGATAGTAGGTTGTGTGGGCAGGAGTTATCTGCCATAGGTGAGCAACAGATTTCTGCCACAGAGGAGGTTTCAAAACTCATCAAGCTGGAGAGATGAGCTGTTGCTCTTGTCTTGGTGTGAGGGTGTTCAGAGCAGATCTTGGCATCTGCTCCACAGAGCATACGTCATATCAGCCAGGGAGCATTTCATGTACCACAAGAGGAAGAGGAAGGCAGCTGGAAAGCGTGTGGCCCCTCAGCACTAGGGATCTGAACCTGACTCTCACCCTTCTCAACAACTCCACAACGTGGTTCTTGTAAAACACAAGTGGAGGCAGCTATGAAATGCCTTCCCCAAATGTCTGTCCCCAGCAGACCTCTGCTTACATTTTGGCATGTTCTGGGAACCACACAAACACCTCAGGAACACTGACAGGTATGGTCTGCGGGTCCTGACCAGGTTTATCCATCACATAGCACCCAAATCACTCAGCTTTGCAGCAGTTAGAACACAGGGGAAACTGGGGAATATTTAAGCAGAACAAATGTGGCTTCTCTGCAGGTAACATCATTAAGAGGGACACAGGACACTCCCAGCCCTCTTCTTCCACCTGCTTTTCCACAGCAAAGGGCAGACCCATGATGAACGTTGGAAGCTACAGCTGACACAGGCCTGCCAAGCTCAGGTGCTGCCATGCAGGTTTGGGCCTCATGGGCTGAAATCCCACCCAAGTGACCAGCTCCAGCCCTGGGCCGTGAAGCAGCACACATTTGCTGAGTGCATGATTGGTTTCTTCTCTTTGCACCGAGGTGGCATCACCCCTGCACAGTTTGCAAACTAAGTATAGGAATGATTTCACCCGCCTCCTGTAGGCAGCCAGCTTGCTGGGACAGAAAGCCTGACAGACACCTCCAGCACACAGCAGCTCTATGCTGCCCTTAGGACAGGAAGCAAGAAAGGATATTATATCAAACAGAAGGCATGGGAGAATTTCAGGTTAGACAGAGCATACTTAGTCACAGAAGAATCGGGTCGGTGCTCTGGGACCTGTGTTCACTTCCTGCAGGAACCCTAACACAGCCCCAGAATAGCAGCAGTTAGGTAAAAGCCAAAGATCTTCCCCTTTTTCTCTCCACAGAAAATACTAATGCTTATGTCATTGAAGGAGAAGCATAAATAGAACAGTGTGGGGCTCTGATTTGCCTAGTTCTTTTCCTGTCATCAGCTTTTCTTACAGCTATTACCCACTTGTGCCACCAGAGTTGTCATGGAAGACAGTGTCAGGGTGATACCGTCCTTCTGTATCCCCCCAGCATGCACACCAGTCCACTGAGAAGAATCAGAGCACATATCTGTACGTGTGGCATGGTTTTCATCTTGCCAACTGGCCCCTAGACCAGCACAGCACAGACCAAAGAATGTTTCCTAGTGGCAGTTTGGGCATTATTTTGGAAAAGAAGGGAGAGTTTGGCTGTCCTCAGGGACAGAGAATGGCCCGTGTCTATTTTAGTACCCCATATGGGCCCACCACAACCACTGTCTGCAACACACTGGTTTTACCAGCACTCTCTACTGTGCTCTCTGCCAGGTTCTCACTCCTCTCCAGAAACATCAGCCAGCATTTGTAGGAGAACACATGAAACTACATGCAGAGCCACACACCTCTGTCCCTTCTTCTGCCAGGCTTTATAAGTTTTTAAGAGCAACTTGAGGAGGGAGAGTCTGAGGGGAGATCCTGAGCACACCCACCAGCAGACAGCTGTTGACATCAATGGAAACAGTCTTCCTCTACACACACGACAACCCTGATCTGTTCAGGAACAGCCCAGGACTGAAATCCCTGTAACAGGATTCCTGGGGCATCAAACAGGTTCAGAAAAGAGAAGGCACTTGGAAGGAGTTTTCATCAGTAATTGGTGCTCGTATGACCGGTTCCCATGTGAACCAGGAGGTTTGAAGGAGCTGCTCGTGGCTTAGTGCTTTATAACACTTGAACCTGAAATCCTGCAGTCCTGTGCCTGGTTCCCAAGGTAAACACATGTGATTTATTTCAGAAAGGAATCTGCAGCACAAGAATGCATTACATACATCCCCGATGGGCAGCAGCCAAAACATTTCAAATGTGCCAAGTTACCAGAGTTTTATTAAAAGCTGCTAGGAGTTAGAGGGAAGGTGCAGAGAGAAGCAACCTCTTTCCCAAAGCCAGGTGGCTCAGGATAGGCTCACGCTGCTTCCCAAATGGATGAGGCAAGCTGGAGTCAGAGGTTCCTTCCAGCAACAGCTCGGTCCCCCTGGATGTCTCTCCATAAGCTGCACAAATATTCCAGGGAGGGGGAGGGAGAGAGAAAAGAGTGAAACCTATTCAATTACACCAAGATCACGACTGGCCCTAGTAAAATCATTTATGGAGTGAGGGAACCCAGAGCAGCTTGGGCTGAAGCCATCTGCTGTTATTTGGTATATACAGAACTGGTTTCTATGGATTTTATTAATAGGTCACGCGATTGTATGTGAGGATGTGAGATCTGAATCTCTCAGGAGGGGTCCCTGGTTGGGGTTTCTGTTGCCTTTATAGGCAATAGCTCAAGCTTTATTACAGCAGCAAGTCCTTAAAAACTTGAGGGGAAGGGATCTGGATTTAGGGTTCTGCCCTTTTTTTTTTCCTCTCCCTCCACAAAATCTTGAGCTGACTTTGTTCCTGTTCCTCTCCATAACACATTCACTAAATGGGGAAAGTGGGAAACAATCAGAGAAATACTCTTACTTACTTTTTCCACTGTCTGCATGAATTTTCTCTCTCTCCCACCAGTCTGAGCAATATCTGGTACAAAACTCAGGTCCCACTTCCATTTGTCTTCTGGGCAAAAGGCTCTTGTTGGCCCTTTGCTCAGGGGTGGATTTTGCCTTTACACCACTGTAGGCTCTCCCCATACAGACAGCCAAGCCCAAGGGGACTCGGGCACACAAAGGAGGCATGGAACAAATAGGTGCAGCCCAGAGGCTGCTCTGCCTCTCACAGGGAGTTGGCCAAGGAGCCCTGAGCTGTAGAGAAAGCTGTGGCCTGTGACAATGGGTCAGAGCTCAGGAACAGCCAAGAGCTTCCCCCCTCCCCACCTTTGGTCTTAACTATCACTCAGTTTTGCTTCATTCACCCCCAGAAGAGGCAAAACCAAACCAAGTTGTCAGATAGCAATCCCATCACCCCATCTTCACGTCCTGGGCAAGTGGAGATAGGCACTACAGAAAGCTACACTGGCAAGGCTCTACCAGCTTCTCCAAGGCTTCAACTCATGAAGCCCCATCTCCTAGAGTCAGGAGGTTTCAACACTGTTTTTCAAGTTAACTCTAAGTGGGACAGTTCAGTTCCAGTCCCCCTGTTTCAGAAGGTCCCAAAAATCCTCAGCTGGAGCACATCAAGGTTAAATTCCACCCTTCTTGAAAGCAAAGGTGGGGGATCCCACGGTGTCTAACCAGGGGAACCCCACCAAGCAGGGCAGCAGGATGGGGCACGAGCCCAAGCACTGGCTGGGCTGTGAGTCGTACAATGGTTTGGGTTGGGAAGGACCTTAAAGATCATCTTGTTCCACCCCCCCCACTGTGGGCAGGGACCCCTCCCACTAGACCAGGCTGATCAAAGCCCCATCCAGCCTGGCCTTGAGCACTTCCAGGGATGGGGCATCCATAACTTCCCTGGGCAACCTGTGCCAGTGCTTCACCACCCTCACAGTGAAGAACTTCTTTGCACCTAAGCCAAACTGACCCTCTTTGAGTCTGAAACTGTTGTACCTCGTCCTATCACTGTGCTACCTGGTAAGGGACTAAACATCCCTGATTATTGACTAAGAACTAGGGATTTAGAGTAGGTATAAGGAAGAAATCTTTCACCCTGTGGGTGGTGAAACCCTGTCCCGAGTTGCCCAGAGAGGTGGTCGCTGTCCCATCCCTGGAGCCATCCCAGGAGAGGTGGGTCGTGGCTCTGAGCCACCCGCTCTGGTTGCAGATGTCCCTGTGAAACTAGTTAACTCGATGACCTCCCGACACCTCCCCGGGTTTCATCCCTTTCTGCCGGGGCTCCCGCCGCGGCGGG
>NW_008629022.1:0-3892 GCF_000691845.1 Merops nubicus
CCTGATTTAATAGTGGCTCAGCACTGCTCAAGTTTGTTACTGGTCTCACACTAACTGTTCCAAAACTAGGTTTGTTATGCCATGGAGTCACAGCCTGAGGTGCTGCAGTACTGGAGATGTGTCTTGCTCAGTAGTAATTAGGTAGAGATTCCAGCAGAAGAGGCAGTTTCTTCAGTGACTGGCAACTGCAGTGTAGTGAAGTTAGAAAATTAAAAACTGTGAGTGGTGGCAGTGTGTGAGAAAGCACCACCAGCTCTTTAATGTCATTTCTTCTGCCAAAGGCTTGAATGTCAACCTTTACATGTCTGGAGATGGAAACAAGGAAGGACCTGTAACTTCTCCAGTTCCAGAGTAGTCTCCTGGTCAAAAATGCTTAGCAGCAACTTGGACAGTTTGTGGAATGGAGCCAGGGACCGTTTGGGAAGAAAATGGAAATTCCCATTGTAAAGTATGATAGAACTGAATAAAAGGAGAGGATGGGAGGTGGTGTGTAGCTGAGAGGAGTGAGCAACAGAAAACTGCAGAAAGGACAGCAGTTAAATGATGTATAAAGAAGAGGATGGAAGAGATTGGTAAGCTTTGTTGTAAGCTATGATAAATTAATTTTGGAAAAAGCTTTTTTGTTTTTCTGGAGAAAAGGAAATGGACAATTCAGGATTACCACCAATTTTGGAAGTGACAAATTTCCTTTCAGTTCTGGAGATGTGATTACTGCAGTATGTCCTTATTGACCTAAGTATGTTTGGCTGTGATTTGGTTAAGAAAAAAAAGTATTTTTCTTTAGCTTGTGTGATTAGTTCAGAAATTTGGCTTTCGAATTGAAGTCTTCCTTTCCTCACGGTGCCCCAAATCTCTCAACTGAAAAATAAACCTTAATTCATAAAGACTTGTAGGTCTTCTGGAGTGTTAAGACATGGCTAGAGTTGTTTTTTTTAAACTGACAATTTGTTTGCTGTTGCCAGGATACAGAGCGCTGAGCTCTACTGTTATCTTTCTGTTCTGATCTTTTACAGGAAAACACCTTTTGTTAGAAGGTTTTAGGAAGAGCTTTGTGTTCCACACTGAATGTTGACGTTTTGGGGTGTCTTTTATGGCTGCTAATAGTGCTGAGAAACTACAGCTTATACCCCAGAGGTCTTCCAGTACCATATCTGTAGAGCAGGGTGATTACTCCTCATGCCTGGCTGGCCTGGGATGGGATGCTGTTCATTTGTCTTGCAGGATCCCTCTCAAAGCTCTGCCTCTGGCCCTGCCCAGGCTCTCTGGTTGGAAATCTACCTATTCCTGCGACTTGATGTGCAGAGTGCATGCCAGGGAGTCCTTCCATGAGCAGCTGAGCTGGTGAACCTTTATTTCTTAGGGATGTGTGTCCTCTGCTCCTCAGCTAATCCGTTGGAAATGTACCTATTCCTGTGACTTGATGTGCAGAGTGCATGCATGATGAGCAGCTGAGCTGGTGAACCTTTATTTCTTAGGGATGTGTGTCCTCTGCTCCTCAGCTAATCCCCCTTTCTGTTTGTTTGATTTTTCTTTTTTGTGTATCCATGTCATCCTTTAGCAGGCCCATTAATTCACTTTCATTCTGTCCTTGTCCCAAACCAGCTCACCACTGGAGTATTTTTAATTCCTTCTCTCTTCCCCTAGTTACAAGCTGAATCAGACACTGCTTGTTCCACAGGTTTTAAGACTATTTGCATCCTGACCATTCACATACTGACAACAGGCTAAACAGAGCCAGTAACTGTTCAGTGAAATATTCAGCCTTAGCCTCAGTGGGAGCATTTCTTTCATTCTCTACCCAGTTCCTGATTTTGGTGAAACTTGTAGAAATTTAAAATGAGGCTGGATGGTTTTGTTGAATTTGATTGGCACTGACTGTGGGGCAGTGTGTTTGTGTAAGCCTCATTTCCATAAGAAACCAGGGTGAAAATGCCTTAAGAATAAATTAAGAAAACTTGATTTGGATGTGTATTTTTAGATTCACTGGTAGTCTAATACATATTCAGACAAGAAAATTAAAGCAACACAAAAACTTTGTCTTCTGAAAGAATGTGTCTTACAAGACCTCTGAAATTAGGTTGATGGTTTAGCATGATAATCAAGTAACATCTGTTTAATCTGAACCTATAAGAAAAAAAGCCTGTGCATTTCACTTAATTGTCCATGTATTCCTTTTTACCATAGAGATACCTCCCACATTTACATGAAGATGACTTGCAGAATATGGTTAGACTGGGTTTTCTGCTTATTGTAGTAGCTAATCTGGGAAAATTCTGCTGGATGTAGTGGAATCTAGCCAAATCATTAAAAATTATTTGCATTTCAGATGCTGCATTACCAGGGTTTTTGTTTGGTTGGTTGGTTTTGTTTAAGGTCTTACAAAAACAGTAATTTTGAGAGATTTCTATCTTTGGGGTGAGTCAAACAGTGTTTTGAATACAGAGAGAGCTGTCTGCTTCACCAGCTGAAAAAAAAGTCACTGCTGTTTGATTTTTAACTTGTATTTTTGTTGTTACTAGTGCAGTAAATGAAATAATGGAAAGGGAAAAACATCATAATGGAGAAAGTCTGAGCAGCAGCTTTTGTTTTTCATGTAACTGGTGAAAGGAAAACAGCATTTAACAGATGAAAACAGGGCCTAAGCTTTAGGCTGCTGTTTTCATCCTGTTTGTTTTTTTTTTAATCTTTGTCAAAATGAGCTCATTTGTTTTGCAATTTTATGATGAAGATGTGGTTTTGAAACGGCTTTATCTCAATGGCACTGCTTCAAATTACTTTTTTGTTTTGGGTTTACATGTGTGATGTGACTAAACCCACTTCAGATCTGGAAAGAGAAGACAATTGAGGAAGCAAGTGACATTTATCAAATGGAACTTAGTGCTTTATTATCTGTGTTCTTTTGTTATTGTTTGCTCGCAGATCTTTTTACATAGATAGGAAGACCTGTTGTTAAATATAAGCTTTGTTTTCCAAGTTCTATTGATGTAAAATGACTGGCAGAAGTTGGAGACATCCCTGCTTGGATTTCTTTATGAAGTAGTTAGTACCCATGCAAAAGTTATTCTTTCTAAAATGGAGGGGAAGAAAACCACATGCAGTTATAGAGGGATGATAGAGAGTTGAATTAACATTGACAGCTAACTATACAGATTTTTTTTTTCCCCTTTGTTGCAGGAACTGAAGCTTCTTCTTCCAGAGGTGCACTGCTGTGAAAACTCTTCCTGACCATAGGAAAATGGAGGTGTTGCAGATACTGGGTAAAACCCCAGAGCGCTTGGAGTGTGATCACTGCAGCTTCAGAGGAACAGACTATGAGAACATCCAAATCCATATGGGTACCATACACCCAGAGTATTGTGACGAAATGGATGCTGCTGGTTTGGGTAAACTTATATTTTATCAAAAGAGTGCAAAACTGTTTCACTGCCACAAATGTTTCTTTACCAGCAAGATGTATTGCAACGTGTATTATCACATCACAGCACAGCATGCGGCTCCTGAGAAGTGGAATGGGGAGCGGAAGGGACAGGTAGAAGGAGATTCAGATGCCTCCAAAAAAGGTGTCGCTGTGGAGCCGCAGAAAGCTGCCCTTTCTCCCGAGTCATGCAAAGCTGCCCTTTCTCCTGAGCTCCCCAAATCTGAACCTGCTGTTTCCCCCAAGATTCAGAAGTCTTCAGTGTCTCCAGAGCCCCAGAAGTCAACTCAGGCGACTTCCTCAGACTCGGAGAAGTCGTCGCAGGCCACGTCCCCAGATCCAGAAAAGTCATCCCAGGCCACATCTCCAGATCCAGAGAACTTGGCCTCGGCTCTCTCCCCAGACTCAGAGAAGCAGTCTCCTGCCATGTCCCCGGACCCACAGAAGCCGTCTCCTGCTGTGTCCCCGGACCCACAG